>NW_028291505.1:0-129225 GCF_059453375.1 Lepisosteus platostomus | reverse complement strand
CAAACTATTTGAGAGGCCATCATCCCAGGGGGAACTGACAAAGTCTATCCCTAAACACCTAGCGCAGTCTCTCAAGAGACTGTCAAAAATCGCTTTCTCCGTTTGCGTTGCAAGTAAGTGAAAACGCGGTCTCAACCCAGAGCCACTTGGGAGCAGCGGCACATAAATACTGTTACTGTCACTGCTCGATACCGATGTTAGCCTACTGTACCATGTTCAGCCACCGCTAGAAAATGTATGGCTCTAGTTCTGGAGCAAACGACAGGAGGGCCAACGTCGAACGGGCACACATGTCAGACATGGAAACCGACGAGAGTGGGATTCGAACCCATACATGCAGAGCACAATGGATTAACAAGCCATCGCCTTAACCAATCAGCCACCTCGTCAACAGAACTGGGCTGTCCCAACTGAGTTGGCGCGCTCCAGATGACTTCTGGTACCTTTAGGGTACGGTGTTCCCTGAAGGGCTCTCAAACCCCGCATTTCAGATGCCTAGCTGTATCGCTGATGTGTTGCACCTCAGAATCACTTTTAAACCTTACCTCTGGTATCTTTAATCCCTATTGCTCAACGCATGGTGAAAGTATTGCATAAATGTGTCTGAAAATGAGCAATGGGCACCTGAGAGTCATTTTCCTGTTCCACGTGCGATTTCAACATTTTCCTTGGGAGATGTCAAGCCAGCAAGCCACTGCTGTGGTTCAGTGGCCAGTGTGGAGTTCAGTCGCCCTGTTGTACACAGAAAGCACATTGAGCTCCTTGGACATGAAAAGTTCCAGATGAAAGCCATTTGTCATCCTTTCTCTTGGTGTCGATGTTGCTATTGTATGTAAAGGTGGCAACTTGCTCAGCGAGCAGGCGGAGCACACACCGAATGCAGATGTGTCTGAGTGGTGTGTCCAAGTGGCTGCAAAAGGACAGCACTCCTGGGGAGCCGTGGCTTAGTTGGTTAAAGCACCTGTCTAGTGAACAGGAGACCCTGGGTCTGAATCCCAGCGGACAACCGCTAGACTTAATTAAACACAAGTATTCCTTTCCTGTCTTTAACACGACTTGTTTTTCTTAAAATAGATGCAACTTGCAAAACATGAAATACAAACCTTGCTAATCAGCGCTAGCAGCTGGCAAAAAAAAAGAAGTCAGCAATGTTTTTTTTCTTTAACCTTAACCCTGCTAATGGAGAAGAGTTAAACGACCGAGTCTATGCAGCTTAAACGGTGCGCACGTTGGGTTCTTAGCTGAAAGGGTGGTAAATCACGCTCACCCCAGTCCTTAATCTTTTAAAGAGGATACAAAATTGAACATAGTCGCCACATCACATACATCCTGTTCAATGATAAAAAGGTAACATCTATCCTCACTCCAGAGTAAATCTCACGTTGAGGGCATATTTTTTTTCACTTTGCCGTGAATCGGGCTCCGCTGCACAGAGGAGAGAGGACAGGTGACAGGGGAGTCACACGCTGGCGGTTTGACTACGCGGAAGATCACTGAGGGATCCACAGTATATGGACCCTCCGTGCGCCATCAGTCCACACTCCGGACTCTGAATCCTACCATCCGAGTTAAGATCTCGGCGGAACCTGAGGCGCAGTTCCGTCTTAAAACGTAATCTGGTGAGCATTTCTAGAATCGTTCTTGTATAGATGCAGCCTTTAATGTGTTGCTAGGTTAAAATTGATGACTTCTTGAACTTCAGTAGGCAACTGCCCTCTTGAGTTCGGATTTAATTTCTTTATTACAGGGGCGCTTTTATGAAGACAGAGTCATGTTCAGGTACTTTGCTTGATGGAGGAAGCTCATTTCGGACTCTGTGATCTGCTCACCTGGAAAGGTCTGCTGTACTACTACAAGAGAGAAGTACAGTCTGGAAGAAGGGACAATTTTATGATGCTTTGGAAGATAATGTTTTTTTTTTCTTTGAAATCGAAATGAATCAGAATATCAGTGCAAAAGACAAACTCTTGGTTTGGTTTAAAGAGATATGGTTTTAAAACAGACAAAATGTAGAAAACAGATGTTTCTCACTTTTGGAAAAGAATGGACCGGAGGTAATATTTTACTAGTTGCAGTGCTGATCTCACTGGGTTACAGTCCTGCAGTGTCACACCAGGGCCAGTGGTGCAATGGATAACGCTTCTGACTACGAATCAGGAAATTGCAGGTTTGACTCCTGCCTGGTTCGGGTCGATTTTAAATGCATCGGGCTACTCCCTAAGCAGTCTGTGCTACTTACTGCATTGTAATCGTACCCAGTAAGAGATTTCCTTCATGTAAATGAACTGCACCTGACAGCTTTAGAAAAACACCTGGGCTCAGTACGGTGCTGAGAGCTCAGCGTTGCTGTTGTTCTAATTAGCACGCACTGCATCGGCTATGAGCCCGAACTTTTCAATTATTCCGATCAGTAAGTCAACACGTAGTCCACATGAAAGGTAGAAATATTCTCTTGTCTGTCTCTTGTTTGTATAGAACTGAATGTCCCTGACAATGTACTGTTAGTTTTAATTGAAGAACGGCATTTGTGTTCAAATATACCAGACAAGTTTACGTAACTGCTCACGCGACACTCAGTTATAATTAGTCAAGAAATAAAGTCGAACAACAGCTGCGGGTTTGATTCTGAACGTATGAGATTTCAGCGCCTTTTACTTCCATTGACAAATGATAGAGATTCGAAGAGAGATCCTTCAGACCAGCAAGCAAACCCACGGCTATTTCGGTTTTCTATCTAGGCAACGTTGGTGTCTGCAATAGCATACATGAAAGCGTGATGCAATTTCTGTGGCTACATTTGTTGCACGTCATGCACAGTAAGAGTGTTTCTAACACCAAATAAAAAGTCAACAATTAGCGATGATGCCTTCTCCTCAGTTAACCCACTGAAACCCTTGCTGTTAACAGTTCTTTACTGCGTGCTTTACGAGCACCTACATATCGTGTCGGTTCTTTCAGCTTTATTCATTAGGTTTTCAAAGGCATAAGTAGAGCACCAGAGGTGCGAACGCAAAATGTGTGGTTATCTGAAGAACTGCTTTCCATGGCAGCGGGTCCAAGCGATTTAGCGTTTTTATAGTACCGGGAAAGGAGAAGCGGCACTTTGCCTTTGCCGCGCAGGCACAAGGCGACGTGCGGCAGACGCCGGAGTCGTCGAGTTCCGAACCTGCGCGGGGAGTCCCAAACGCACTTAACCACTCGGCCACGACAAAAGCGAGCTCGCTGCCGCCGCATTCCTCCTATAATCTAACACGGAGTGCGAGGTGGCTGCAGAAACCTTTTTAAAGTCGCTCTCCGTTAAAAAAAAATACCTTTCACAAGATTCGTGCCGGCAGACAGACACGCCTCAGATGGTTTAAGGCTGGCTTCACGTTCAAATGATAAAGTCCCCCAGTCCGGATGTCAAAATGCAACTTTGGCAGACAGAAAAAACATCAACAAACCACAAATGGTTTTTACAAGCAGCACCACACTGCACTTTCAAAAGCATTTACATTCGTGTTAGACGCAGGAATTGCCTTTGATTTGCGCGCTTACGAACGCCATGGAAAACGAAACAAAACTAAAGCCCTCAGCTCCTGCACTTGATTATAATGCCGTTACGTGTCGAAGCAGGAATTTATGTCATCCTACCACTGCAACACGGGGAATAGAGAGAAATGAGCACACGCTACGAATTGTCTCTAATCAGTCCCTACAGTTGTAAGGCGCCTGGAAGCGTGCACCCCCAGCATTAATCTTTGCGCATCTGTGCAAGGTAAACTCTGGAGCAGTCTCTGAAACGGCTCAAAGGAAACAAGTGATGTAATTCAAGGGAAAGGCTTGGGTCAGTTTCAGACGGCCTCCAACAGGGAGATTCAAGCGCCCCACCTTCAGCCCAATCTGCGCTGCCAGAACGCCAACGGCTCCTCTGCTCTCCGGGGTGCGGTTGTGACCCCGTAACCTAAAGTGTTGGTGGCAGACAAATGGAGACTAACAGGTGACGTCCTAGGACATGACTTCATTGTGACACTCGGTGGGGATGGTGACCATTGCTTGGAAAAGAGTGCGAGGCCCCTTTAGAAAAACATTTTGTTAACAGGCATTCTGCCTCAGCCTAAACACCTATAGCTTGCAAAGAGCATGCTATTAGACAGGCACCTCTACAAGACCTTAAGAGTCTCTTAAACTAGTGATAGTAAGGTGTTCCCAATGGGCGATGTTCGGCTTTCAAATCATCACTCCGTGGAAGCGCCGAGATGCAGCTGTTTAAGGCTTAGAAGCAGCTGACTGTTTCACTACCTAGCTGATCACTGTCAGTCAGGGAGCTTAGAGGTGAAAAGCCTGTCTGAGAGACAATTCGCCGTCGATCAGTTCAATATGTTCCGTACCAGCTCGGCGCACCTGAGATCATCTTGGTAGCCGTGTAGCTCAGATGAGTGAGAGCGTGTGTGTGTACCACCGTGATTGGATGCCGGCCCTTCTCAGGTCACAGTAAACCTTCTGCTGCCTAACTTCCCTAATTTTGGGGATCCCTTTGAAAAATCAAAGGAAAAAAAAAACTGGCTCTTCATCAGCGTGATCGACCCAACCCAGTGTGCCCCAGTGGCCTAATGGATAAGGCACTGGCCTCCTAAGCCAGGGATTGTGGGTTCGAGTCCCATCTGGGGTGCTCCTGTCCCTTTTTGAGCGTACAAATGTCCTTGTGATTTGCAAAGCTGCAACCCCACCTTACTCAGTGAGCGTCTCTGCTTTTCTCTCACATACAGTTGGGAGAAAAACTTTTGTAAACAGCCCTTCGGAATGATGTGGATTTCTGCATGAATGGCTCCTAACATGTGATCTTATCTTTATCTAAGTCATAATAATTAATAAAGAGAGTCTGATTTAACAAAGAACACACACCCAACATTTGACATTGCTGTTTCTTTATTGACCAAATGGTTTAAACAATCAAGGTCATTGATGGAAAAAGTACGTGAACCCTTATATTAAGGAGCTAGTGGAACCTCCTTTATGACAAAAACCTCAACCCCCACTTTCTGTAGCGGCTTGTCAGACCTGAGCAGCGGTTAGGAGGTATTTTGGCCTATTCCTCTATGCAAAACTGTTTCAGTTCATGTATATTTTTGGGATGTCTTGCGCTGAATGGCCTGCTTCCGATCACGCCACAGCACTTCAATGGGATTGGGGTCAGGACTCTTACTTGGCCATCCCAACATACGGAATTTCTTCTGTTTCAGCCACTCTGTTGTTGATGTACTCCTTTGTTTTTGTCATGTTGCAAGACCCAGCGTCTTTTGAGTTTTAGATCACAGGCAGACACCCTGACATTCTGCTGTAGAATTTCCTGATACATCTCGGAATTCATCGGTCCCTCGATGATTGCAAGCCGTACAGCCTCCGCCATGCTTCCCAGGTGGGATGAGATTTTTGAGTTGGTATGCGGTGTTTTGTTATCTCCAAACATAACGCTGTGCACATTTACCAACAAGTTCAACTTTTGTCACGTCTGTCCACAGAACATTGTTCCAGGAGTTGCTGTGGAACATCCATGTGGTCTTTAGCAAACTTGAGAGGGGCATTGGTGGTTTTTTTGGGGGGAGAGCAGTGGTTTCCTCCATGGTGACCTCGCATGATCACCACTCCTGTTCAGATTTCTTCTTATGGTGGACTCATGAACACAGACGTAAGACAAAGTAAACCACCTGTTTGCTAGATCCCATCCCCACTCAGCTAGTCAAAGATTCCCTCGAAGGACTGGCAGGACCTATAATTAGTATGATGAATGCATCGCTTGCGTCAGGCGTCGTACATGATCAATTTAAGGTAGTGGTTCTTAGACCGCTCCTTAAGAAGTCAAATTTGGATCCACAAGTTCTTAACAACTACAGGCCTGTCTCAAAGGTCCCATTTCAATCTAAAAGTCTTGAAAGAATAGTTGTTGCCCAACATCAAATGGATTCAAATAATATACTTGAGAAATTTCAGTCTGGTTTCTGAAACTGCATTAACAAGAGTCGTAAATTATATTCTCTTAGCTACTGATGCGGGGAATGCAACAGTGCTAGGTTGCAACAGTGCTAGGAATGCAAACTTTAGGTTGCGCTTCTTCATGCTGCATCATTGGCATGAGTGGAGCTTTTTAAACGTCTGTACTTACTGCGCCCCATAAGAAATCGTTTGTCCCTGTTCAAAAGAGATTGTGCGATGTCCTGCAGCGTTCGCAAAGCAAACCTTTGACAGTTTGAATAGAGGAATTTATTCTGCTTCCTGTGCATGCAGTAGTTACAAACTTGAACGTCTTTGCACGATCTCCTGCAGTTTTCAGTGGGCAGGCTTGGTGAGATGGCTTGGAAAAACGCACTGTGTTTCGGCTCGGGAAACATCATGAGCAGTGTCCTGCGTGTTTTCTGTGTATAGCTGTCTTTTAACGCATACAGAATTCATTCGAAATCATTGATTTCTCCAATTAACAAGGATCCGTTAAATGATGAGTCAAAGTAACATCTAATCGGATTAGTTTCCTTAGAGCTGGTTCAGAGTTTGGTCAAGAGTTTACCTTTCACAGATGAGCAAAGAAGAATGTTGGGGGTGCACGCTTCAAGGCACCTTACAGCTGTAGGGAGTGATTCGAGACGATTCGTGGCGTGTGCTCGTTCCCATATACCATACGCCCCGGCGTGCAGTGCTAGGATGACGTACAATACCGCTTGGGGACGTAACAGCGTTATATGCAAGTGCGGGACATGAGGGTTTTCGTTTGTTCGTTTTGTTTTGCTCTGCTTTGCTTTGTTTTGCTTTCCATCGCGTTGGTAAGAGCGTAAATAAAAAGGCGATTCCTGCGTCTACCACTAATGTAAGAGCTATTTCAAGTGCGACGTGGTGCGGCTTTTCAAATGCTTGTGGGCATTTCTCTGTTGTTGATTCTTTTTTTGTGTGTAACAAAGTGGCATTTTCATGTCCGGACGGGGAGACTTTATCATTCAGACATGAAGCCACCCTTAAGTCCTCTGAGGCGTGTCTGTCTGCAAGGCTTGTATTTTGGAAATGTTTTTTTGAAACGGAGAACGACTTTGAAATAGGCTTCCGCCGGCGCCTCGCGATCCAGGTAAGATTGTAGCAAGAACGCAGCGGCGGTGGGGCTTGCTGTAGTCGTGGCCGAGTGGTTAAGGCGATGGACTAGAAATCCATTGGGGTCTCCCCGCGCAGGTTCAAATCCTGCCGACTACGTTGTCCGCCTCCAGTCGGTGTGTTCCGGCGCAAGCAAAGAAGCGCGCCTCTTTGCTTTTCCTGGTGGTTTTAAAACGCCCAATCGCTTGTACCCGCTGCCTTTGAAATAAATTCTTCAGCGTCCGCGAATGGCATTTTGCAGCTGGAAGCATATGTCGACGCTTTTTGCACAGAGCACCAAAAAAGCGTCTTTTTTGAAGGCTCAGACACTGAGCGTTGGTGGTTCAGTGGTAGAATTCGTGCCTGTCACGCGGGAGGCTTGGGTTTGATTCCCGGCCAATGCAGTGGCTTTTGCAGCGAGCGGCTCCATCACTTGCATCCCCTTGCAACTCGCAACTGAAAACCCACTGAAGCTAAGCAGGTGTGAGCCAGGTCAGTACCCGGATGAGGGTGAGCTACAGGGAAAAACAAAGCTTCCAGCTGGATGCGGTGTTAATGGTGCCGGCGGGGGGGCGCTCACCCTGAGGTCTGTGCGGGTCCCAATGTCCCAGCATAGTGACGGAGACGCTGTGTTGTAAAAGGGCGCTGTCTTTCGGATGAGATGTAAAACCGAGGTCATAGTGCTCTGTGGTCATTAAAAGTGACCACCAAAACCTTTGACAAAAGCTCTTGGTAATTGATGGTCTTCAATAATGCTTCTCCTTTAGGTACATTTTAAATCAGCTGAAAAATGCTGTGAAATGGGGGGACACTTCAGGCCAGTGTAGGATTTGGGTTACAAGAACCATGAAACTGCACGAGAAAGCCCGACGAGGACCACTGTCGCGAGGCTGGTTAGCTCAGTTGGTTAGAGCGTGGTGCTAATAACGCCAAGGTCATGGGTTCGATCCCCGTACGGGCCAGGTTCTTTTCTCCTGTCTTACCAAAGCTGTTAGGTTCCTTTCCGTGGTGAGATGGGTTGTCATGCAACGCTGCCACATAGTGCCGACAGACAAGAGTGTTGCGGGAGAAGAGAAAAGTGTTTGAAGATTTAAGAGTCTTAGGTGGAGTCAAAATCAAGTGTCACAAATGCAAGTGGTTGGATTTCCAATGTTTAATATGGTAAAAATAAGCAGAAGTTATCTGCCGGTCATGGCACAGTCTGCCATGCTTTTGTCAGATACTGTAAAGTGGTGTCGAACTGGAGCCTCACCATTTGCATATGTGAGGCTCCAGTTATACATCGAGTGTCACATTAAATGACAAAAATGAAGAGAGTTAAAGCAGCTGGAGAGGTTTTCTTACATCTTTTGAGCTGACACAGTTTTGGAAAATGTTTCCTTCACGCTGCACTGTACAATATAGGCAGCCAAGAGTCTCCAAAACAATACAGAATTGACAGATAGGAGAAAATTCCCACTCGTCCTGAAGTTCCCAAAATCCAGCACTGAGCGTAAACAAAGTGTCTAAGTAGCGTGGGAATGCTAACCCTAACCCTAGCTGGAGTTTGAGCAATCCAGCACTGAGCGTAAAAAGATGAGTCAAAGTAACGTCTAATCGGATTAGTTTCCTTAGAGCTGGTTCAGAGTTTGCTCAAGAGTTTACCCAGTGGGCATTGATTCGTCGAATATACGTATATTCACGGCGAAAATACGGCTATACGTATATATACGTCGCCTCGACGTATAATCAACGTCGAATTGCAACCGTAAAATCGACGACATTAATAAACGCATATATAACGTCGAAAACACATCTAACACAGTGCCTGAGGCTTTTTACTGTATGTATCGTGTGTGCCGCAACTAGGAGTATACGGCACTCTGCACAGTGTACGAAGTAAATTATTTTCGCAGTAATTAATTTACACGTGTATAATAAATATAGTAAATATAATAAATTAATTACTGCGAAAATAATTTTCTTCGTAAATCCTGCAATCCAGATGATTGGGGTATTGGTGCATGGCTACAGTCTGTGCTAGGAACATGGAGAGGGTCTCTGGTTCAATACATATTTGTGGGTCTGGTATTATTCGTTATGATCATATCGTTAATATCCTGTTTGAAAAACATGTGGACTAAAGCTGCTGCTTCTGTGCTAATTGTACGCCCTGAAGGGATCATGAAGGTCAAAAAATGATTTCATGGGAAAGGTTCTCTTATCTAGTGGCAGAACCTGATGGGTAGAACAATATAGTTTTAAGGGGGGTTACCCTTGGGAGTGATTCCCCTAGATGCAAATGATTATTGTGGTTTATTTGTTCATAATAAGATGTTTTGCAGGAACGGAACAAAGAGAAATTTTACAACTTCAGCTAGAATTGTTCTGCAAAACGTCACAGCTGAGGCAGGGGAACAATGTGTAGATTTTTCTAAGAGTTATTACCCAGTTGTTGACCAATCTGTTGACCAATGTTGACCAAAAAAGCCTAGGATTATGCTGGGCTCCAGCCCACAGGGATTTACCTGTGCTGTAAGAACTAATGAGTGAATAAGGAGACTGGATTCTGGTGAAAGACTTCAGGAAAAAGAAATGGTGTTCACTCAGGTGGAGGGGGCTGTACCAGGTGCTGCTGACCACTGCCACTGCTGTGAAGGTCACAGAAATGGTGCCCTGGATTCATGCTTCCCACTGTAAAAAGGTCACAAACGAACTGAGCAAAGCACAGGAGTGATGTCTCCACAAGGACAGATGGGGATAACCTGCTTGGGACTGATGTGCACAGCCTTTTTCCTTTTTATGTAGAAGCCTGTCACCACCCCAAAAGAGGAAGAATCTAAACACGAAGCCTCTTTGTATACAAACTGGCTGAATGAAACTGATAATGAGGGGGATATGAGTAATTTGTGGTATAAATTTATAAATCATACTGTAAAGTTAAAGAAATTTAATGCATCTTGTTATATATGTGCTTTAATGCCTCATTCTACAGCCTCACCCATGCGACTTTTTATGAAATGTACTCTTTTATTAATATCACGTTAGAAGGCTTAGACGCTATCAAACAAGAATTAAGGGGAGTTAGATTAATGGCACTTCAGAACAGGTTCGTGCTGGACCTTCAAAATGCAGCATCTGGAGGAGTCTATGCTTTAGTAGGAGACTCCTGTTGTACATATATTCCAGCTAATGACTATGATTACGGAAATCTTACGCTCGCTATTCAGCATTTGAAAGAACTAAAAGACAATGTGAATAAACAGAGAGGCATAAAAGATACACTGGCTTTTCTCTCCTGGTTAGAATCACTGTTTGGGCCAGGGGGAATGTTTTTCTTTTAAGTTACTAACACCGATTATAGGGGCTGTGATACTTGTCTTCCTGTTTTTATGTTGCTGTATGACATGTATTATTCCAATGCTTCGAAATATGGAAATATGGTACCTAGGGGGATAAACTGTTCATCCTTCCAGTCTGGAGAATTGGCAGCTGTCTGACGTCAGTAAGTGATCCTTAAAAATTAATAGTTCCATGACAGTGTGCATCACCAGAAAATCAATTTCAATGCATTAAAACTCTTGTTATCCTTCTGATCATTGAAGTGTCATTGCCCCAGCACTGTATACTCTTACTTTTGACGCCTGTCTGAAGTTGGATCCATTTCTAAGAATGGTGACTCACATATCCTCATGCTCAACTTTGGCTCAACCACACAAACTATGAAGATAATCATCTGCTTTTGCTCCAAGATTTATGTTACTAGGCTCTCTCCTGGGGATCCTCGTGTTCAAACATTGCCCTTATTGTGGATGATCCATGACAGAATTCAGGGAATTCAGAATTCTGATACCTCAGCTCAGATTCTGACTGGGCAGACTGTCATTGCCTGGTGTGAATGTGTGCATATCTGTTTTTGTGCATGTTCTGTGGCCTGTTGTACAGTACATCACAAATGAAAGGGAAATGGAAAACTAAAATAAGACTCAAGTGTTTTATCTTTCATTAACAGTGTTTCATTAGTATCTATGCTAGATCCTGTCATCCACTGCTTACCACGACAGGCTCTAGCACGGGATAGCAGCTAATACATTTAACAATCTCACTGCACAATGTTGTATATTCAAGGGCTGATCTTCTGTACTTTTTCTTTCACTTTTCATTTCCAAGAAACTCAGTCCTGCCAGGAATAATCTGAGAACAAAATCAATCTGAGTGAAAATCTAAGCAGAGGAAGATTGTTTTACAGAGTCAACAAGGTCTAATTCAAGGTCATCAGCACTAACAACATTCTCTCTGGAGACAGGCGATAAGAAAATTGAAAGTGTGTATTGTTACACAACAGCAGAGACTATGAGTTATGCTATCATGAGAGTGGTGATGGATTTTTTTCATTGCTTAGTTTTGCAGGTTCTGTACATTTGAACATTCAAAGTGACTAAAGTAAAGGAGTTTTCCCTTTTTACCACATAATTCCCAAAAATCAACACTAATAGAAAGCCTAATTCCAGCCAAGATTCAATTACAGTCTCTCAAGCATTCCAGCAGTGGATTTCATGACTTCAGACAGCCATCTTTATCAGTGGAGAACTCAATGCTCTGAGGTTTACTGGCAGAGTCTCACACTGGGTAATATGTTGGTAAATAATGTCCTATGGAATTCTACTATTGATAAATTCTACTATGGAACTGGGATGTGTCCTGAAAAAATCTTCTATGATAGTGGTACAGTCCATCACACCCCACCTACAGCCTTTAAAAGAGAAAAAAAAACTGACAACAACAAAGTAAGTCTGTGGTGTAATCAACTAGGTCTTGCAAACATACTTAACCTCTTCCAGCTACCAACATTACAAATGCTGTTTACACATTAGATGGTTATTTTTTGGCTTCTGATATTATGGTGGAAAAAGAGCCCTGGAATCTTTGTAGAAGGACAAAAGACGGAAAGAACAGGCAGTGTAACCATGGCGAAGAGAAGGGAAATATTGGAGAGAGCTTTTTTCATACACTTTTTATCATTGTTTTTCCAGCCCAACAATGATCAACTAATATGGGCAGGCGTCCTGTGCCAAATCCAATCTACCTTTCTTCCAAGCATACAGGAATGTCAGTGAATTAAATATTGACATATGAAAATACCCAAAAATATGCAATCACACATATGCAGTTTGAGCAAACATAAGACAATACCCAAGTACCACAAACTACCAGGCATCATTAGCAGTTCAGGTGGGGAGCTGTGTCAGCATGCGTAGGCTGCAAAGGAACAAGTAATAGGTCTATTCCATGCTTAAAAGAGAAGAAAGAAAACACAACATTTCAGCCGTGGAGCCCTCACACCTGAAGAAGGCTCCACGGCCGAAACGTTGTGATTTCTTTCTTCTCTTTTCATCTAGTGTCATTAGCCAGTTCCTGTCAAAATAAAATAGAAAAGGATAACATTCTAGAGAGAGTTTGAAATACCAAGGTACAATTTAAACCATATTTCTTCCACTACAACCACAATATTTTGGAGAGATCGCTGAGCCTAACTGTTCTGGCATGTCCGTTAGCCTCCGTCCTGCTTCAGCAATGAATGCAACGGGGCACATTCTGAGGGAGATGCGGTCAATCAGGTTACAGGAAAACCACACTATGCTTTTTTTTGAGATCCTGAAAAGGACAGAGGGGCCATGTATATGTGTGCAGCTGGATATGTAATTGCAGGTGGCGTAGCAAATTCTGCTGAAGCCCCACTGCCTGGTGTGGATGGTAGCTGTGCATGTTGCAGCAGAATTGTGCATGTGAGATCAAGGGGGCATGTCATGTGTTTGATCACTTCACTCCCTTCCGGAAGCACGTGACTCCCTGAGTCCAAAAAATTTGTAAGTTCTTTGGATGACCTGTGGACCGATCTTTCACGATGAAGAATTCCTTAAGAAGAATAGATCTCGGCCCACCATCCCAATGCCTCCATCTGAAAACAGCAACCTCCCACTGCCCTTAGTCTGCAAGGCAGTCCTTTCAAGTGCGATGATGACGCCGGGACCTTCGTTGCCTATTGTACGAGCTGAACTTTTGTGCTCATCAATTCAAGGCTCTTTCCATCAACTCATCTTGTCTTTTGACGCTTCATGTTTTGTGCTCCTTTGACTATCGGCATATCGGGTGACTGCAAACACTGAAGTTCTTGCTTACGGAGTGTGGAACAGTGTTTTCAAGTGATCGCTGTTCTGTCATGTTGACGCCGAGTGAATCTTTCTTTGGCAACATGGGCAGGCTGACAGCAGCGCGAGCTAAAGTAATGGCAAATTTCTTGACTTATTTCTGAATGTGAATGTTCTTTAGAAAAGGGATGCGGCGTTGCTTCTCCCCCGTGTAAAGGTCACGCATTCCAGACGTGGTTATGAGCGAACAGTTGCCGCAAGTGTTTGAAAAGAGCAAGAGAGGAAGCAGCCCTGCCCCGTGTGAGGATCAAACTCAGGACCTTCAGACGATGAGACTGACGCGCTACCAACTACGCCAACGAGGCCAGCTGCAGTACACAGCTGGAAAGTTTGCCTCATATGGATTTCAGTCGCCCGTTCCCTAATCTTTAGACGCCCTCTGCTGGATGTTGCATTTGCCTTTTGATCTCACCGATACTTTTTTGGTCTGTTTCTGTTGCGAGTCCGTTTTTCAGATCTCACCTAGCACAAGTCTCTCTGGCTGAAGTGGCCTCTCTGCTTCAGCATCGTGCCCTCACTCAGCCATTAAAAACGTCACTCGGACTTCTGACATGCTGACATGAAATGTCAAGAGAGAGTGGCGGAGACGCTCAAGGCAGAGAGAAGATGAAGAGGGGGCGTGGCTGCAAAATGATTGACAGCTGCATGACGCTCTCCATGCAAGGCGTGACCACAGGCTAAAGGACACCTTTCGGCACATCAAGCTCTAAGCACACACCTGGAGGACGTGGTAAATGATCCCGTTATCTCTCGCATGCAAAGCGAGCGCTGTACCATGCAAGCTAACCCCCCTCGCTGGGGCTCATGCCTCGGTGTCGCCTAGTGCCGCTTGTTCCCCTCTTACCGGGTGCAGTTCACTGCCCTTCGTCTGCAAGGCAGTCGTGTAATTGCGGCTTTCTTGACTTATTGATGAAGGTCTGACTGGACGAGCGAATGACGCCTCTCCCCCGTCCTCAAGCTCGCTGACAGAATAAATTGGAAAGTGCTGCCGTGGCTCATTGGTTTAGGGGTATGATTCTCGCTTAGGGTGTGGGAGGTCCTGGGTTCAACTCCTGGATGAGCCCTTGTGTGCTCTTTTTGTCCTCGTCCACAAGACTGGGAACTGCATGGGCGAATGTGAAGAAGATCCTTCTCGAACGTGCAAACCGTGCGAGAAGAGGGGGCGCTTGTTTCCAGCCAAAACTTCTCGCGTGTGAGACGAGCTGACCATCGCTGCAGGAGGTGGGAGGGTCACTCTGGTAGACAGGGCTGACCTTCGGCAATAGGATTTATACTCTCCAAGATGATATTTGCACTTTCTGGAGAGGCGATTTTCTCCACTTCAGTAGCCCGATTTCGTCGATTGCGTGGAGAGGGCTGTAGAATGTGGCGGCGCCTTTCCTGCTCCGTCCATGACAGGCGTGCTGGTCTCTGGAGAGAGAGCACGGTCCATCAGCACACTCCAATAAAGGCACTGGAAGCAGCTGAATCGCAATGGCGAAGCTCAGCGCTGGGCCGCTGGGCACATCTTACCACCGTTTCCGTAATGTAGTGGTTATCACGTTCGCCTCACACGCGAAAGGTCCCCGGTTCAAAGCCGGGCGGAAACAGCCTTCTTTTGTCGCCACGCACAAAAGGGGATTGGGGATTCGCCTAGCGCTGTGATCGAACAGACCCACTCACCTCTTAGTGTGGCGGGATCTGCACAGTGCATGTCGCAGCGCATCCTGCTTTCACTTCAATGCGCGTCCTGATGTACCCCGGTCTCCCGCGTGACAGGTGGGGACAGGTGACAGGTCCTATACTAACGCGGAAGACATCGCTCTCTCCGACCCCCGGCATCGTGTCCCGACCCACCGTGCTGGAAGCCGACGGGTGCTGTGATTCCTTTACGGAGCAGAAATGACAACCGAGGAGCCGAGAGATCATTTCAGCATTTCGCGTCTGAACGGAAAACACAAACGACCAACTCAGAATG
Source organism: Lepisosteus platostomus (assembly GCF_059453375.1). Classification (NCBI taxonomy): domain Eukaryota; kingdom Metazoa; phylum Chordata; class Actinopteri; order Semionotiformes; family Lepisosteidae; genus Lepisosteus; species Lepisosteus platostomus. Next base: position 113,988 of record NW_028291505.1, on the reverse strand, counting down.
ACTTGCCTTTGACGCTTTTCAAAGCGTTCTTTGTGCACGGCGACTGCGCCGCCTAGCAGATACAAATGGGTTGTACAACTTTAAACTAGCAAATGGAAGACAGCTAAGCCCCCTCTCTTTTAGCCCAGGTTCGATCTGTCTCCCAGAATCACCAGGGCGCACACACACACACCCGTGCCGTTGAAGTGCTCTGCTTCATTTCTAAGGGCAACTCAACATTCACTCCTACCCCGAGTGCAGAAAAGACAGTGTCTGCAGCAACAGCAGCTCAGGTCTCTGCACAGGAGCTAAGCTGCCCCCATCTCCTCTGCTCTGCGGCTCCTGTGGAGTGGAGTCCTGCCTGGAGCTGTGTTTGCAGGCGGCGGCTCCCCGCGCCCTGTCTGTGCGTCGTGAAATTAATTAATAACGTTAATAAATTTATAAAGTTAATAAAGTTATAAATTTGAAATTAATAACGATATAATTATATTCATGTACCGCAACACAAGAATAGTACACGCTGTACATTGTCTGTCGATAATGTTTCTGTAGTGCTTTTTCAGCATTCAGCATATGACTGTGCTGGTGGTGCTGTGGGTTAGGTTCCTGACTTCCATATCACACGGTCTATGATTGAATCCCATCGAACTATGACTTTACTTTTTAACAAACATTTCTTTGAAAAAATGAAACGTTTCCCTTGGTCAGAGATTAAATAAAACCTCACTTTTTTTTTGAGGTTTTACTGTGCAGAGTGAGGTTTTACCTCACTTTTTTTGAGCAGAAGGTTTACTGTGACCTGAGAAGGGCCGGCATCCAACCACGGTGGTACACACACACGCTCTCACTCATATGAGCTACATGGCTACCAAGATGATCTCGGGTGCGCCGAGCTGGTACGGAACATATTGAACTGATCGACGGCGAATTGTCTCTCAGACAGGCTTTTCACCTCTAAGCTCCCTGACTGACAGTGATCAGCTAGGTAGTGAAACAGTCAGCTGCTTCTAAGCCTTAAACAGCTGCATCTCGGCGCTTCCACAGAGAGATGATTTGAAAGCCGAACATCGCCCATTGGGAACACCTTACTATCACTAGTTTAAGAGACTCTTAAGGTCTTGCAGAGGTGCCTGTCTAATAGCATGCGCTTTGCAAGCTATAGGTGTTTAGGCTGAGGCAGAATGCCTGTTAACAAAATGTTTTTCTAAAGGTGTGTCCAAGTGGCTGCAAAAGGACAACACTCCTGGGGCGCCGTGGCTTAGTTGGTTAAAGCGCCTGTCTAGTAAACAGGAGATCCTGGGTCTGAATCCCAGCGATGCCTTCTTTGTTCTGTCTTCTCGAACAGTACTGGTCATTATGGACAACCGCCTACGGCTAGACTTAATTAAATGCAAGTATTCATTTCCTGTCTTTAACGGGACTTGTTTTTCTTAAAATGGATGCAACTTGCAAAACATGAAATACAAACCTTGCTAATCAGCGCTAGCGGCTGGCAAAAAAAAAGTCAGCAATGTTTTTTTCTTTAACCTTAACCCTACTAATGGAGAAGAGTTAAACGACCGAGTTTATGCAGCTTAAACGGTGCGCACGTCGGGTTCTTAGCTGAAAGGGTGGTAAATCACGCTCACCCCAGTCCTTAATCTTTTAAAGAGGATACAAAATTGAACCTAGTCGCCACATCACATACATCCTGTTCAATGATAAAAAGGTAACATCTATCCTCGCTCCAGACTAAATCTCACGTTGAGGGCATATTTTTTTTCACTTTACCGTGAGTCGGGCTCGGCTGCACAGAGGAGAGAGCAGAGCAATGAGGTCACGGGGACAGGGGAATCACACGCTGGCGGTTTGAATACGCGGAAGATCACTGAGAGATCCACAGTACATGGACCCTCCGTGCGCCATCAGTCCGCACTCCGGACTCTGAATCCTGCCATCCGAGTTAAGATCTCGGCGGAACCTGAGGCGCAGGTCCTTCTTAAAACGTAATCTGGTGAGCATTTTTAGAATCGTACTTGTATAGATGTAGCCTTTAATGTGTTGCTAGGTTAAAATTGATGACTTCTTGTATTTCAGTAGGCAACTGCCCTCTTGATTTCGGATTTAATTTCTTTATTACAGGGGCGCTTTTATGAAGATAGAGTCATGTTCAGGTACTTTGCTTGATGGAGGAAGCTCATTTCGGACTCTATGATCTGCTCACCTGGAAAGGTCTGCTGTACTGCTACAAGAGAGAAGTAGAGTCTGGAAGAAGGGACAATTTTATGATGCTTTGGAAGGTAATGTTTTTTTTCTTTGAAATCGAAATGAATCAGAATATCAGTGCAAAAGACAAACTCTTGGTTTGGTTTAAAGAGATATGGTTTTAAAACAGACAACATGTAGAAAACAGGTGTTTCTCACTTTTGGAAAAGAATGGACCGGGGGTAATATTTTACTAGTTGCAGGGCTGAGCTCACTGGGTTACAGTCCAGCAGCGCCACACCAAGGCCAGTGGCGCAATGAATAACGCGTTTGATTACGACTCAGGAGATTGTAGGTTCGACTCCTACCTGGCTCGGGTCATTTTTAAACGCATCGGGCTGCTCCCTAAGTAGTCTGTGCTACTTACTGCATTGTAATTGTACCCAGTAAGAGATTTCCTTCATGTAAATGAACTGCACCTGACAGCTTTAGAAAAACACCTGGGCTCAGTACGGTGCTGAGAGCTTAGCGTTGCTGTTTTAATTAGCACGCACTGCATCCGCTATGGACCCGAACTTTTCAATTATTCCGATCAGTAAGTCAACACGTAGTCCACATGAAAGGTAGAAATATTCTCTTGTCTGTCTCTTGTTTGTATAGAACTGAATGTCCCTGACAATGTACTGTTAGTTTTAATTGAAGAACGGCATTTGTGTTCAAATATACCAGACAAGTTTACGTAACTGCTCATGCGACACTCAGTTGTAATTAGTCAAGAAATAAAGTCGAACAACAGCTGCGGGTTTGATTCTGAACGTATGAGATTGCAACGCCTTTTACTTCCATTGACAAATGATAGAGATTCGAAGAGAGATCCTTCAGACCAGCAAGCAAACCCACGGCTATTTCGGTTTTCTATCTAGGCAACGTTGGGGTCTGCAATAGCATACATGAAAGCGTGATGCAATTTCTGTGGCTACATTTGTTGCACGTCATGCACAGTAAGAGTGTTTCTTACACCAAATAAAAAGTCAACAATTAGTGATCACGCCTTCTCCTCAGTTAACCCACTGAAACCCTTGCTGTTAACAGTTCTTTACTGCGTGCTTTACGAGCACCTACATATCGTGTCGGTTCTTTCAGCTTTATTCATTAGGTTTTCAAAGGCATAAGTAGAGCACCAGAGGTGCGAACGCAAAATGTGTGGTTATCTGAAGTCTTGCTTTCCATGGCAGCGGGTCCAAGCGATTTAGCGTTTTTATAGTACCGGGAAAGGAGAAGCAGCACTTCGCCTCTGCCGCGCAGACACAAGGCGACGTACGGCAGACGCCGGAGTCGGCAGGTTTCGAACCTGCGCGGGGAGTCGCCAACGCATTTCGAGCCCATCGCCTTAACCTCTCGACCACGACAAAAGCGAGCCCGCCGCCGCCGCCGCATTCCTCCTATAATCAAACACGGACTGCGAGGTGGCTTCAAATGTTAAAGTCCCCCCGTCCGGATGTCAAAATGCAACTTTGGCAGACAGAACAAACATCAACAAACCACAAATGTGGACAAGGATTTTACAAGCTGCACCACACTGCACTTTCAAAAGCATTTACATTCGTGTTAGACGCAGGAATTTGCCTTTGATTTGCGCGCTTACGAACGCCATGGAAAACGAAACAAAACTAAAGCCCTCAGCTCCTGCACTTGATTATAATCCCGTTATGTGTCGAAGCAGGAATTTACGTCATCCTACCACTGCAACACGGGGAATAGAGGGAAATGAGCACAAGCTACGAATTGTCTCTAATCAGTCCCTACAGTTGTAAGACGCCTGGAAGCGTGCACCCCCATCATTAATCTTTGCGCATCTGTGCAAGGTAAACTCTGGAGCAGTCTCTGAAACGGCTCAAAGGAAACACGTGATTGATTCCATGTGCATCTGGGGTTCATTTCTTATTTACATTTAATTCAAGGGAAAGGCTTGGGTCAGTTTCAGACGGCCTCCAACAGCGAGATTCAAGCGCCCCACCTTCAGCCCAATCTGCGCCGCCAGAACGCCAACGGCTCCTCTGGTCTCCGGGGTGCGGTTGTGACCCCGTAACCTAAAGTGTTGGTGGCAGACAAATGGAGACTAACAGGTGATGTCCTAGGACATGACCACATTGTGACACTCGGTGGGGATGGTGACCATTGCTTGGAAAAGAGTGCGAGGCCCCTTTAGAAAAACATTTTGTTAACAGGCATTCTGCCTCAGCCTAAACACCTATAGCTTGCAAAGCGCATGCTATTAGACAGGCACCTCTTCAAGACCTTAAGAGTCTCTTAAACTAGTGATAGTAAGGCGTTCCCAATGGGCGATGTTTGGCTTTCAAATCATCTCTCTGTGGAAGCGCCGCGATGCAGCTGTTTAAGGCTTAGAAGCAGCTGACTGTTTCACTACCTAGCTGATCACTGTCAGTCAGGGAGCTTAGAGGTGAAAAGCCTGTCTGAGAGACAATTCGCCGTCGATCAGTTCAATATGTTCCGTACCAGCTCGGCGCACCTGAGATCATCTTGGTAGCCGTGTAGCTCAGATGAGTGAGAGCGTGTGTGTGTGTGTACCACCGTGATTGGATGCCGGTCCTTCTCAGGTCACAGTAAACCTTCTGCTGCCTAACTTTCCCCAGTGTGCCCCAGTGGCCTAATGGATAAGGCACTGGCCTCCTAAGCCAGGGATTGTGGGTTCGAGTCCCATCTGGGGTGCTCCTGTCCCATTTTGAGCATACAAATGTCCTTGTGATTTGCAAAGCTACAACCCCACCTTACTCAGTGAGCGTCTCTGCTTTTCTCTCACATACAGTTGGGAGAAAAACTTTTGTAAACAGCCCTTCGGAATGATGTGGATTTCTGCATGAATGGCTCCTAACATGTGATCTTATCTTTATCTAAGTCATAATAATTAATAAAGAGAGTGTGATTTAACAAACAACACACGCCCAACATTTGACATTGCTGTTTCTTTATTGACCAAATGGTTTAAACAATCAAGGTCATTGATGGAAAAAGTACGTGAACCCTTATATTAAGGAGCTAGTGGAACCTCCTTTATGACAAAAACCTCAACCCCCACTTTCTGTAGCGGCTGGTCAGACCTGAGCAGCGGTTAGGAGGTATTTTGGCCTATTCCTCTATGAAAAACTGTTTCAGTTCATGTATATTTTTGGGATGTCTTGCGCTGAATGGCCTGCTTCAGATCACGCCACAGTACTTCAATGGGATTGGGGTCAGGACTCTTACTTGGCCATCCCAAAATACGGAATTTCTTCTGTTTCAGCCACTCTGTTGTTGATGTACTCCTTTAACTTTCAACTTTTGTCACGTCTGTCCACAGAACATTGTTCCAGGAGTTGCTGTGGAACATCCATGTGGTCTTTAGCAAACTTGAGAGGGGCAGTGGTGGTTTTTTTGGGGGGGAGAGCAGTGGTTTCCTCCATGGTGACCTCGCATAATCACCACTCCTGTTCAGATTTCTTCTTATGGTGGACTCATAAACACAGACATAAGACAAAGTCAACCACCTGTTCGCTAGATCCCATCCCCACTCAGCTAGTCAAAGATTCCCTCGAAGGACTGGCAGGACCTATAATTAGCATGATGAATGCATCGCTTGCGTCAGGCGTTGTACCTGATCAATTTAAGGTAGTGGTTGTTAGACCGCTCCTTAAGAAGTCAAATTTGGATCCACAAGTTCTTAACAACTACAGGCCTGTCTCAAAGGTCCCATTTCAATCTAAAAGTCTTGGGAGAATAGTTGTTGCCCAACGTCAATCGTATCTGGATTCAAATAATATACTTGAGAAATTTCAGTCTGGTTTCTGAAACTGCATTAACAAGAGTCGTAAATGATATTCTCTTAGCTACTGATGCGGGGAATGCAACAGTGCTTGTGCTTCTAGATCTTAGAGCTGCCTTTGACACGGTTGACCTCTCTGTTTTGTTACACAGGCTTGAGTTTGAGGTTGGCTTATCTGGAACCGTCCTTCAGTGGTTTACTTCACATTTAACTCATCGTTTTCATTATGTTCAAATATCTAATAATTGTACTGCTTCATCAATGTCACCAGTTCAATTTGGGGTACCAGAAGATCAGTGCTGGGACCAATATTGCTCTCTCTCTCTACATGCTGCTGCTAGGTAGGATAATATGAAAAAATAATATGAACTTTCATTCATATGCTGATGACACTCAAATAAACATTTTGTTTACACCAAACGACAACTCTTCTATTATCAGTTTAGTTAAATGCATTAAGGAAGGAAATACTTGGATGTGTGAAAACTTTTTGTTACTCAACTCTGAGAAAAATGAGGATCTGTTGATCGGAGGCAACAATACTGATAGGACTACTATAACTTCAGCACTTAACTCAGAGGATTTAAACATTTGCCTCAAAGAGACAGCACGTTACCTAGGCGGCATATTAGACACAAGGCTCTTAACAACTTGCATTGTTAAGTGCCTTGGGACAACCTTGTTGTGAAAGGCGCTATATAGAAATACATTGATTTGAATTGAATTGACAATGTAAAATGTTGTGTGTGTTGTTTGTTAAACAAGACTGTCTTTATTTATCAAAAAATAAAAGGAATTTGCTAGGAATGCAAACGTTAGGTTGCGCTTCTTCATGCTGCATCGTCGGCATGAGTGGAGCTTTTTAAACGTCTGTACTTACTGTGCCCCATAAGAAATCGTTTGTCCCCGTTCAAAAGACATTGTGCGATGTCCTGCAGTGTTCGCAAAGCAAACCTTTGACAGTTTGAAAAGAGGAATTTATTCTGCTTCCTGTGCGTGCAGTAGTTACAAAGTTGAACGTCTTTACACGTCAAAGTAACGTCTAATCGGATTAGTTTCCTTAGAGCTGGTTCAGAGTTTGCTCAAGAGTTTACCTTTCACAAATGCGCAAAGAAGAATGTTGGGGGTGCATGCTTCAAGGTGCCTTACAGCTGTAGGGAGTGATTCGAGACGATTCGTGGTGTGTGCTAGTTCCCATATACCGTACGCCCCGGGGTGCAGTGCTAGGATGACGTACAATACCGCTTGGGCACGTAACGGCGTTATATGCAAGTGCGGGACGTGAGGGTTTTCGTTTGTTCATTTTGTTTTGCTCTGCTTTGCTTTGTTTCGTGGTCAAGAGGCGTAAGGTAAGTCGTAATCCAGGGAGAACACTGGTGGCAAACAGTCCGAGGTGAGAGGCGAGGTCCAAAGTCGAAAAGGCAGAAGGGGAGTCCAATATCCAGAATAAACGAGGTAATGGAAAAAACGCCAGGTAGAGCTCTCAAGGAGTAGACTCAATACCAGCGGGAAGCAGGTAAAGATGGTAAAAATAGCACTGCGTACCGCACGGTGGAGTGTGTGCAGGTGGGTTAACTCGTGCGGCGGCGTTTGTTAATAATCACCCGCTGCTGGTGCTGTTTAGATTGCTTAAGAGTTGGTCTTAACTGCCTGGCGGTCATGACAAGCTCCTCTTTAAGCTGTGGTTTAGTTTTGCATTCATGTGTTTCTAGAGCAGTTATTTATGGGGGTGGGTGGGTCTTTCACAGAGGCTCAGGACAAATCCCCCGCCTGAAAGTCTAATGTGTGCGTTCAGACAGTCACAGGTCAAGAGCCAGGCAGGAGGACAATGGACAGAAGAGCCAACGAACTAAAAATAAAAGAACAGATATGAAAAAGCCACCATCTTTTTCTTTTTGACATTTTCCGACTTCTATGCAAGCCAGGACAAAGTTGCTCGTAGCTACTTGTGGATTCAAATACTCTATCGAGTGCTTTGATGAGTTTTTGCAATTTGATTGTCGTCCTGTCAGCCTGTTTCTGTTTTTTTTTTTTTTTCAATCTAGGGATGGAAAGTATGAGGGAAATGATGGAGCAATCAATAACCGCTCCGGAAAAATGGCAGAAAGAAATGGTCCGTCACTAAGGACATTTGTGAAGCAGAGGAGTGACATCACCACAAAGGCGACACATTCTGCTGATGGTTTTGGTGAATAATGATTGAGGCGCGTTAAGAGAAAGGTAGCTGTGTCAGCATGCGTAGGCTGCAAAGGATCAAGCAAAGGTTTACTCCATGCTGAAAAGAGAAGAAAAGAAGCACAACGTTTCGACTGTGGAGCCTTCTGCACCATCTTCTTTAGCGGTGATGATGTTTACATTGGAAAAACGGAGACATGCGTCCCTGGGTGGGCTTGAACCACCAACCTTTCGGTTAACAGCCGAACGCGCTAACCGATTGCGCCACAGAGACTGACAGCCGCTTGTGCTCCCTACATTTGCAGGTTTATGGTCAAAGAAAACAATCACTTGCGCTTCTTGCAGCCGGCAATCTTTTTCCACTGACAACCAAGAAATGGATTTCATCTTTCACAAGCTGTATGGATTTCTTCAAAAACAAGTTATTCCAGAAAGGAAATGAATTCTTGCATTAAACTGAACCAAGCTGTACATGTTTGTCTGAAATGATACATTCGGCACAACAAGACACGGAGAGAGGCACCGCTGGTATTCAGACCCAGGATCGCCTGCTTACTAGGCGGGCACTTTAAGCCACTAGGGAACAGTGCCAGCAGAGCACCGCGCTTTTACAGACACTTGGACACATCTGCGTTCGGTGTGCACTTAACCTGCTCTCTGAGCCCGTTGCCTCCGTCCCATTTAATAGCAGAACTGACGCCAAGAGAAATGATGAGAAATGGCATTTATCGGGCACTTTTCATGTCCAAGGAGCTCAATGCCCTTGACACCTCCCCAAGGCGACAGAGCTGTGCATTCTTTGGCGACACCATTTTTTCTTTTGTTTAATTTCTATACTTATTGATAGAATAAAAACGATATGTCATGTACTGTAAGGGAAATGTCTCTTTTCATGGGGAAAGCTAGCACCAGCAAATGTTGTGTTTAGAAGAAGTGATTTAACATGACACGTGACCTAATTTACTGGAGCAAAAGCTCACCCAGCAAGCCCTGCTTTACTTCTACAGGAGAGAAGTACTGTAGAGTCTGCAAGATGTTCAGCTGGGTAGCTACGTCAGCATGCCTCGGCTGAAAAGGAACAAGTACTAGGTTTATTGCATGCTGAAAAGAGAAGAACGGAAACACAGCGTTTCGACTGTGAGGTCTTCTCACACCTGAAGAAGCCTCACACCTGTAAAAGGCTCCATGGTTTTCTTTCTTCTCTTTTCAACATGGAATACACCTATTGTCTGCAAGATGTGACAATTTCATGGTGTTTTGGAAGAAAACCTTTTTCTTTGAATTCAAAATCAATCGGAATTTCAGCACGACACATCAACACTTTTTCTGTTTAAAGGAGATGATATTTTAAACCTGATAAAAATAGTAGGAAACACAAGTTTCTTGCTGTTAAAATTTAGTTCGGGAAGTGTACTACTAGTAGCAGTGTAGAGCTCTCTGTGGTGGAGTGCAAGTGCATGTTCTATGGGCCAGTGGCGTAATGGATAACGCGTCTCACTTCGGATCAGAAGATTGTAGGTTCGAGTCCTGCCTGGCTCGTGAGGCTTTTAAACCTCTCAGGTTCCTCGGTAACAGGTTGGCGTCATGTATATGAACTATAGAAAAGCATTTGCCACAACCCGTAAATTAGCACGCAAGTGCGGGCTGGTGAACACAGAACTGTATGGAGATCATCTCCAGCTCCGAGCTCAAATGCAATGAAAAAACATGCAGAACAGAACTGGAGAGCAGCTGAATTTGTGCTCAGTAGGGTGGGGAGGACTCAGCATTGCTATTGTTCTAATTGGCATGAACTGCAGGGGATCTGAATCAGAACATGTCAGTTAGTTCGACCATTGCGTCAATATGTAGGCCACGTTAATACAGAATTATTACTTTGTCTGTCTCGTCTTTGTATATAGCTGAATGTCCCTGACAATTTCATGTTAGTTTTTAAGAACGACATTGGTGCTAATATATACATATATAGCATATAAGGAACACGTAAAAGTTTAGTCCATGCTGAAAAGATAAGAAAACCGCCACAACGTTTCATCTTGGAATAAATCTTTACTTGTTGTTTTGCAGCCTACCCATTCTGACCTAACTCCTCCCTTGAAATTCCCTAACAGATAAGGGTACGTAACGGCTCATGCGATGCTCAGTTGCAATTTGTCCCAAAACAAACAAGAACAGCAGCTGAGGGTTTGAGTTTGAACATGCACTGTATTAAAGCAGCTTTTATTTCCATTGATAAATGCTAGATATTCCTACAGAGATTCTCCAGGTGAGTAAGCGATTCCTGTTTCTGTTTCTATTTCTGTTTCATATATATACATTATATATATATATGTTACATGTGTCTCTGCAATAGTATAAATGTGTTATACACTATCAGGGGCTGCTTTTTTGTGCACCTCATCTACAACAAGGGTTTTTTTTTTCATTTATGTTTGTGGACCTTCACCATTTGAGGAAGTGAGTTAGATAAGAAAGTTACAGGTATGGTGAGCAATGACTGACAAAGGCACGTACTGCGTATTCCTTACAGAAGTGTAAGCAATTTGTTCTAAAAAACACCGGCTAAAGTCCAACATCGTTAGCAATCTTATTACTTAAACAGAATTAACATCAATAAACTGTAAGGTGCTGGTACATGCGAGTAGATTTGATCTTCTATTAAACAAAAATGCAATTACAGCTCTAAAAAGGTCAACCTAGACTTCTGTAACAGATCTGTTCAGGTCATCGCTGTTTCTCTGACCTTGTGAGTCTTTGGAATTTTAAAAGTGTATTTTGCTTGCCTTTCATGTGGTTTGTGTACAAGTCACTGTGGCGTATGCGGTCCTACACAGCCTTGCTATAGACGTGACGAGCCTCCGCTATGTTGCAATGGAGAACAGGTTCAGTACGGAGCTGCCGAGAAAATTCAGCTGGAAAGCTCGTTGCAGAAAAGCATTGTTATCTGTGTCCAGCGGCAAAGCGTCCTTCGTGGGTGCTGAAGAATCGATTTCACAGGCTGCGGGTCCAGGCGATTTAGAGTGTTAAAGGTCCCAGCGAAAACGGAACGGCGCTGGTCCTTTTACACGCACGCACGCAACCAAATGCAAAGGACGCCGTAGTCGGCAGGATTTGAACCTGCGCGGGGAGACCCCAACAGATTTCAAGTCTGTCACCTTAACCACTCGGCCACGACTACAGCGAGCGCTGCGGCCGCTGCCTTCTTGCTACAATCGAACAGGGAGTGCGAGGCGGCGGCGGCAGTGGAGGCAACTTTTTTCAAGTTCGCTCTCCGTTTAAGAAACCTTTTACGCCATACGTGCAAGCACACACACACACACACCTCAGAGGACTTAAGGGTGGCTTCAAGTTGGAATGATAAAGTCTCCCCGTTCGGACATGAAAACAGAACGTTCTTAGACAGAAAGCAATCAACAACGGAGACATGTGGACGACGATTTTAGTCACTGCACTTTGAATAGCATTTTTACTCCAGTTACAGGAGATGCACCAATGGCCCTTGACCTACGCTCTTACCAATGCCTTGAACATTCAAACAAAACAGCCCTCAAGTCCTGCGGTTTAATATAACGCTGTTACGTGTCGAGGCAGTATTTGACTCTGTCCTACCGTTGAGACACGGGGCGTATATGGAAACGAACACATGCTACGGATCGTCTCTAATCGGTCCCTACAGTTGGAAGGCTCCTTGAAGCGTGCACCCCCATCATTCATCTTTGCGCATCTGTGAAAGGTAGACTCTTGAGCAATGTTTGAGCCAGCTCTAAGGCAACTAGTGCTATTGGACAGACACCTCTGGAAGATCCTAAGAGTCTCTTAACACCACTTCCAGCAGCAAGCTTAATTGTTCGCTGGAGGTCTCCCACCCAGGTACTGACCAGGCAAAGAATCACCAGTACATTGAATGAGGAAGTTAATCCTGAAATCCAATTACATATCTCAAGGTAAGACAAATCCATAAGAACATGTCTTAGTATTACTTCGTTTACATTAGTATGGCACTGAGTTGGAGCTCCTCTTTAAGCTGTGGTTTAGTTTTGCATTCATGTGTTTCTAGAGCAGTTATTTATGGGGGTGGGTGGGTCTTTCACAGAGGCTCAGGACAAATCCCCCGCCTGAAAGTCTAATGTGTGCGTTCAGACAGTCACAGGTCAAGAGCCAGGCAGGAGGACAATGGACAGAAGAGCCAACGAACTAAAAATAAAAGAACAGATATGAAAAAGCCACCATCTTTTTCTTTTTGACATTTTCCGACTTTCATGCAAGCCAGGACAAAGTTGCTCGTAGCTACTTGTGGATTCAAATACTCTATCGAGTGCTTTGATGAGTTTTTGCAATTTGATTGTCGTCCTGTCAGCCTGTTTCTGTTTTTTTTTTTTCAATCTAGGGATGGAAAGTATGAGGGAAATGATGGAGCAATCAATAACCGCTCCGGAAAAATGGCAGAAAGAAATGGTCCGTCACTAAGGACATTTGTGAAGCAGAGGAGTGACATCACCACAAAGGCGACACATTCTGCTGATGGTTTTGGTGAATAATGATTGAGGCGCGTTAAGAGAAAGGTAGCTGTGTCAGCATGCGTAGGCTGCAAAGGATCAAGCAAAGGTTTACTCCATGCTGAAAAGAGAAGAAAAGAAGCACAACGTTTCGACTGTGGAGCCTTCTGCGCCATCTTCTTTAGCGGTGATGATGTTTACATTGGAAAAACTGAGACATGCGTCCCTGGGTGGGCTTGAACCACCAACCTTTCGGTTAACAGCCGAACGCGCTAACCGATTGCGCCACAGAGACTGACGGCCGCTTGTGCTCCCTACATTTGCAGGTTTATGGTCAAAGAAAACAATCACTTGCGCTTCTTGCAGCCGGCAATCTTTTTCCACTGACAACCAAGAAATGGATTTCATCTTTCACAAGCTGTATGGATTTTGAAATGTATGGACGATGCCAGGTGTCCCACAACACCACAGCGCCGACACACCTTTGGTTGTCCCACATAAAAAACATAGCCATTGCAGGCGCCCAGCCGGATTGTAGAGGGCAGGTGCCTTAAGCCTCCATTTACATTGTCCGGTAGCAAGCGAACCTCGAATTTCCTTGCTCCTGTTTTTATACCGTCAACATCTCTAACCTCAGTTCCATGGTGGACGGTGCAGTACTGCTTAAGCCAGGTGTGAATGTCCTCCGTCTTTGCCAGTTCCGAGAACATAACAACATGCACCGTTTTCCTCTCTCTCTGTGTCAGAGGCTGCAAGTTGATCTTCTCAAGGGCAGGAACTTTCCCTCTTTTTGCCTCAAACACATCCACACATTGTTCAAACAGAGAATAGGTAGCAAAAACAACCTCAAATGCTTTCTGACCTGGGAGAGCGAAGATGAAATCCAAGTGCCGAGGTTCAAAGCCACGTTCCTTCTGTAACACTTTTCTGCTGAACTGCATACGATCCATGAAGAGGTCATCCAAAAGCTCAAAACGTACAGCATTCTTGCGGGATCCAAAGGTTGCCATCTCAAACTGCAAAACAAACACTGCTTCCACAAAACAAGAAAACAATCCAACTACTCTAACTACAGGCTGATCAAGGTATCTCCCCTGCCAGGTAAGCCGAGAGCCGCAGGCGATGAGCCCAGAGCTGAACGGGCCCCACTGGCTCGTTTGTAAGGCCAGGTGCATTGCCAACCACGACCGGCAGGGCAGAGGCCTTGAAGGCGGCCTGGGCTCCTGCAGCTGTCCAGCCACGCACTCTGGTTTCTCTTCATCTCGTACAAATCTTTTGCCTTTTACTAAAGATTTCCATGGAGAGGAACATGAATGAGTTCCATACAATTTTTGTGCTTCCCTGCCTTCGCGTGGGGCGCAGCTGGGCTGGTCAAAGAGAGAAACTAAAACCGCTCACAATCGCTCTTATTACGGCGACTGTGGCCGTCTGCTCTGCGAGTCCTCGGTCTCCGCCTCTCTGATTGGCGCTCTTTTCTTTGGGGGGCGGGAATATGCTGTGAAATATGAAGCGTTACAGCAACGACATGCCATGAGACGATTGATAACGATTTCCATAGGATCCCCGCGGTTGCCTGGCAACCGTCAGCTTTGCGCAGTGGCAGTATCGTAGCCTGTGAGGTTTAGCCGAGGCGCGATTATTGCTAGTTGAAAACTTTTCCCAATACCCCGCTTCCGCCGGTTTGCAATACAATCGGCGAAAGCAATTTTTGACAGTCTCGTCAGAGACTGAGCAAGGTGTTTAAAGACAGATTTTGTCATGGTAACATCATGGTAGAAAGAAACAAGCTTGTTACGTCTCAACAGAAACGCTCTTTAGCTCTTTCAGCGTTATGCAGAGAACAGCGTCTGTCGAGATCACTTTTGAGTCAGCGCGAAACGCCGTGTGCTGTCAGTTTGATTTCATATTGCTCGTAGCGGCGCCCGGCTTTTGTCTGTCAAACGTTAGGTTGCGCTTCTTCATGCTGCATCGTCGGCATGAGTGGAGCTTTTTAAACGTCTGTACTTACTGCGCCCCATAAGAAATCGTTTGTCCCCGTTCAAAAGAGATTGTGCGATGCCCTGCAGCGTTCGCAAAGCAAACCTTTGACAGTTTGAAAAGAGGAATTTATTCTGCTTCCTGTGCGTGCAGTAGTTACAAAGTTGAACGTCTTTACACGATCTGCTGCAGTTTTCAGTGGGCGGGCTTTGTCAGATGGCTTGGAAAAACGCACTGTGTTTCGGCTCGGGAAACATCATGAGCAGTGTCCTGCATGTTTTCTGTGTATAGCTGTCTTTTAACGCATACAGAATTCATTCGAAATCATTGTAAGATTCTCCCTCAGTTCCGTTGTGCAGTGCTTTACCTCTTTCAAAAGGCTTCACTTTCCTAGTCACATTCCAAGGCTCATCGAACCCGGGCTGTTTCCTCCATTGGTATAGTATTGCAGTGAGACAGCACGATGCCTGCAAGACTATGTCACACTAAACGCCACAGATTGTGTTTGTCCGTTCGTGTCAGTCGTCCTGCAGCCACGGGAAGTGGGACACAAACATGCTGCAATGCTTTCAGGACGTTAGGATTTGTTTGTGCAACATCCGAGAAGAGTACTTGTGGCTTGAATGTGAACTGTACGTGCCCGCCCCCTTTCCTCTGTAGTGCATGAGTTCCTCCCGGCATGCCCTTCGTCATTGTTCTGTCATCTTGTATTTAAAGGGTTGTATTTCTGCTGCTGAAAATAAGCAACGGTTTTCTCACAACGCCCTTTGTTCCCGACGGAGCCCTTGTCTGTCATGAAATTCTTCAAAACCTCAAGCTAGAAGAAGAAGACGACAAATATGAAGCGTTACAGCAACGACATGCCATGAGACGATTGATAACGATTTCCATAGGATCCCCGCGGTTGCCTGGCAACCGTCAGATTTGCGCATTGGCAGTATCGTAGCCTGTGAGGTTTAGCCGAGGCGCGATTATTGCTAGTTGAAAACTTTTCCCAATACCCCGCTTCCGCCGGTTTGCAATACAATCGGCGAAAGCAATTTTTGACAGTCTCGTCAGAGCGTGACATAGTCTTGCAGGCATCGTGCTGTCTAACTGCAATACTATACCGCTGGAGGAAACAGCCCGGGTTCAATGAGCCTTGGAATGTGACTAGGAAAGTGAAGCCTTTTGAAAGAGGTAATATCGACGCTTTTTTAACAGAGCACCAAAAAAGCGTCTTTTTTGAAGGCCTGGGTACTGAGCATTGGTGGTTCAGTGGTAGAATTCTCACTTCCCACGTGGGAGGCTCTGGTTCGATTCCCAGCCAAAGCAGTGGCTTTTGCAGCGAGCGGCTCCATCACTTGCATCCCCTTGCAACTCGCAACTGAAAACCCACTGAAGCAAAGCATTTGTTAGCCAGGTCAGTACCCGGATGAGGGTGAGCTACAGGGAAAAACAAAGTTTCCAGCTGGAAGCGGTGTTAATGGTGCCGGTGGGGGGGCGCTCAACCTGAGGTCTGTGCGGGTCCCAATGCCCCAGCATAGTGACGGAGACGCTGTGTTGTAAAAGGGCGCTGTCTCTTGGATGAGATGTAAAACCGAGGTCACAGCGCTCTGTGGTCATTAAAAATGACCACCAAAACCTTTGACAAAAGCTCTTGGTAATTGATGGTCTTCAATAATGCTTCTCCTTTAGGTACATTTTAAATCAGCTGAAAAATGCTGTGAAATGGGGGGTCACTTCACGCCAGTGTAGGATTTGGGTTACAAGAACCATGAAACTGCACGAGAAAGCCCGTACACTGAATTACACGGCTTTCTATTCAAAGGAGGGCAAAAGAAATTCCCTGAGTTTGATTTTTTGCAGCACAGAGAGGATTGCTGTCGTGAGGCTGGTTAGCTCAGTTGGTTAGAGCGTGGTGCTAATACCGCCAAGGTCGTGGGTTCGATCTCCATACAGGCCAGGTCGTTTTCTCCTCTCTTACAAAAGCTGTTAGGTTCCTTTCCGTGGTGAGATGGGTTGTCATGCAACGCTGCCACATAGTGCCGACAGACAATTAAATGACAAAAATGAAGAGAGTTAAAGCAGCTGGAAAGGTTTTCTTACAACTTTTGAGCTGACACAGTTTTGGAAAATGTTTTCTTCACGCTGCACTGTACCACATAGGCAGCCAAGAGTCTCCAAAACAAAACAGAATTGACAGTCATATAATGTCCATTAACCCCGGTTTTAAACACAGACTCATGTCTGCCATCATAAGAATATGAGTCCAATATTTTAGAATATAGTCAGAATGTCTTCTAACCTTACCTGTGGTGTCTTTAATCCCTATTGCTCAATGCATGGTGTACGTACTGCATACATGTGTCTTGAGAATGAGGAATGGGCCCCTAAGACATTTACCTGTTTCACAAATGATCGGATTTTACTAGAGATTCTGTTTGGGATTCAGATGTGCATTCGGACAGCAATTCCTTTCAAGAAATGATACGTTCTGGATGAGGTCAAAGGTGCTGGAACACTGTATTTAGGATGTGTTTGCAGTGATTGTGTCTCCTGCTTCAACGCAGTGATATATAGATGTGCTCCTGTAATTTATTGGTACATGCCCAGGGCAGTAAGTAGTCTGAGGATTTATTTCCAGAAGGCATAGAGCAGTGAAACAGTGAAGTAGTGCAGCACACTGGATCATTATATTATTAGAATCTATTCTACCTAAATTATTACATTATACACAACTTGAGCTCTCAGCACCGTACTGAGCCCAGGTGTTTTTCTAAAGCTGTCAGGTGCAGTTCATTTACATGAAGGAAATCTCTTACTGGGTACGATTACAATGCAGTAAGTAGCACAGGCTACTTAGGGAGTAGGCTGATGTGTTTAAAAACAACCAGCGCCAGGCAGGAGTCGAACCTCCAAACTCCTAATCCATCGTCAGACACATTATCCATTGCACCACTGGCCCTGGTGTGACACTGCAGGACTGTAACCCAGTGAGCTTAGCACTGCAACTAGTAAAATATTATCCCCGGTCCATTCTTTTCCAAAAGTGAGAAACACCTGTTTTCTACATTTTGTCTGTTTTAAAACCATATCTCTTTAAACCAAACCAAGAGTTTGTCTTTTGCACTGATATTCTGATTCATTTCGATTTCAAAGAAAAAAAAAACATTACCTTCCAAAGCATCATAAAATTGTCCCTTCCTCCAGACTCTACTTCTCTCTTGTAGTAGTACAGCAGACCTTTCCAGGTGATCAGATCACAGAGTCCGAAATGAGCTTCCTCCATCAAGCAAAGTACCTGAACATGACTCTGTCATCATAAAAGCGCCCCTGTAATAAAGAAATTAAATCCGAAATCAAGAGGGCAGTTGCCTACTGAAGTTCAAGAAGTCATAAATTTTAACCTAGCAACACATTAAAGGCTGCATCTATACAAGTACGATTCTAGAAATGCTCACCAGATTACGTTTTAAGAAAGAACTGCGCCTCAGGTTCCGCCGAGATCTTAACTCGGATGGCAGGATTCAGAGTCTGGAGTGTGGAATGATGGCGCACGGAGGGTCCACATACTGTGGATCCCTCAGTGATCTTCCGCGTGTTCAAACCGCCAGCGTGTGACTCCCCTGTCCCCCTGACCTCATTGCTCTGCTCTCGCCTCTCTGCAGCTGAGCCCGACTCATGGTAAAGTGGAAAAAAATATGCCCTCAACGTGAGATTTACTCTGGAGTGAGGATAGTTGTTACCTTCTTATCGTTGAAACGGATGTATGTGATGTGGCGACTAGTTTCTTCTCCATTAGCAGGCTTAAGGTTAAAGAAAAAAACATTGCTGACTTCTTTTTTTTTTGCCAGCCGCGAGCGCTGATTAGCGAGGTTTGTATTTCATGTTTTGCAAGTTGCATCCATTTTAAGAAAAACAAGTCATTCAAGACAGGAAATGAATACTTGCATTTAATTAAGTCTAGCCGTAGGCGGTTGTCTGTAAGGACCAGTTCTGTTCGAGAAGACAGAACAAAGAATGCACCACTGGGATTCGGACCCAGGATCTCCTGTTTAAGAGACAAGCGCTTTAACCAACTAAGCCACGGCACCCCGGGAGTATTGTCCTTTTGCAGCCACTTGGACACGCCACTCAGACACATCTGCATTCGGTGTGTGCTCCGCCTGCTCGCTGAGCAAGTTGCCACCTTTACATACAATAGCAACATCGACACCAAGAGAAAGGATGACAAATGGCTTTTATCTGGAACTTTTCATGTCCAAGGAGCTCAATGTGCTTTCTGTGTACAACAGGGCCACTGAACTCCACACTGGCCACTGAACCACAGCAGTGGCTTGCTGGCTTGACATCTCCCAAGGAAAATGTTGAAATCGCATGTGGAACAGGAAAAGGACCCTCGAGTACGAGGGAAAAAAAAGAAAAAGATCATCTGGAGCGCGCCAACCCATTTCTGGACAGCCCAGTTCTGTTCACGAGGTGGCTGAGTGGTTAAGGCGATGGCTTGTTAATCCATTGTGCTCTGCATGTATGAGTTCAAATCCCACTCTTGTCGGTTTCCATGTCTGACATGTGTGCCCGTTCGACGTTGGCCCTCCTTTTGTTTGCTCCAGTACTAGAGCCTTACATTTTCTAGCGGTGGCTGAACATGGTATAGTAGGCTAACGTCGGTATCGAGCAGTGGCAGTAACAGTATTTACGTGCCACTGCTGCCAAGTGGCTCTGGGTTGAGACCGCGTTTTCACTTACTTGCAGCACAAACGGAGAAAGCGATTTTTGACAGTCTCTCGAGAGACTGCGCTAGGTGTTTAGGGATAGACTTTGTCAGTTCCCCCTGGGATGATGGCCTCTCAAATAGTTTGTGATTCCTCTAGACGTTTATACAGTAGAAGCCTGCTTCGTGGCTTAAATCCAAGCTAAGGAAACGAGTTAGAGGTCTGATGCAGAACTGCGAATTCAATGAAGGGGAACACTACAGTACATTGCACTGTATGTGTGAGGAAAGCTGCCCCCTTCTGTTCCTTGTCGACCGAACAGAGGACTGTAAAGGATACCGCCAAGAAACTTTAGGATGCTGGTTGGAATCCAGCTCCAAAGAAGCCCCTTTGGGTGTTATGTAATCAAAAAGTAAGAACAGAGAATCTCCCTTTGATCAAAAGCGCAACAGAACTGTTTTCCGTGGAGCAGGTTTCAGACCCGTAGACCTGTTTTATTTGTAGGGCAGGGCGCATTCCCAAACGCGAATCTCCTGTTTTAGAAATGCTTTGGGCGGCGTGAAGTGAAAATAAGAAGTGGGCTCCAGATGCACATGGAAGCAATCAAGTGTTTCATCCGAGCTGTTTCAAAGACTGCTCAACAGCTTTCCTTTTACAGAGGCCCAACGATTAATGATGGGGGTGCACCCTTCAATGTGCCTTACGACTCTAGGGAGTGATTGAGACGATTCGTAGCGTGTGTTCATTTCCCTCTATTCCCCATGTTGCAGTGGTAAGATGACGTAAATTCCTGCTTCGACACGTAACGGCGTTATAATCAAGTACAGGAGCTGAGGGCTTTTGTTTTGTTTCGTTTTCTATGGCGTTCGTAAGCGCGCAAAACAAAGACAATTCCTGCGTCTAACACGAATGTAAATGCTTTTGAAAGTGCAGTGTGGTGCAGCTTGTAAAATCCTTGTCCACATTTGTGGTTTGTTGATGTTTTTTCTGTCTGCCAAAGTTGCATTTTGACATCCGGACGGGGAGACTTTATCATTTGAACGTGAAGCCAGCCTTAAACCCTCTGAGGCGTGTCTGTCTGCCGGCATGTATCTTGTGAAAGGTTTTTTTTTTAACAGAGAGCGACTTTAAAAAGGTTTCCGCAGCCACCTCGCACTCCGTGTTAGATTATAGGAGGAATGTGGCGGCGGCGAGCTCGCTGTAGTCGTGGCCGAGTAGTTAAGGCGATGGATTTGAAATCCATTGGGGACTCCCCGCTCAGGTTCGAATCCTGCCGACTACGGCGTCTGCCGCACGTCACCTTGTGCCTGTGCGGCAAAGGCGAAGTGCCGCTTCTCCTTTCCTGGTACTATAAAAATGCTACATCGCTTGGTCCTGCTTCCATGGAAAGCAGTTCTTCAGGTAATTCTACTCTCTTACCAAAGCTGTTAGGTTCCTTTCCGTGGTGAGATGGGTTGTCATGCAACGCTGCCACATAGTGCCGACAGACAAGTGTGTTGCGGGAGAAGAGAAAAGTGTTTGAAGATTTAAGAGTGTCTTAGGTGGAGCCAAAATCAAGTGTCACAAATGCAAGTGGGAAGATTTCCAATGTTTAATATGGTCAAAATAAGCGGAAGTTACCAGCTGGTCCGGCACAGTCTGCCATGCTTTTGTCATATACTGTAAAGTGGTGTGGAACTGGGTGTCGAACTGGAGCCTCACCATTTGCATATGTGAGGCTCCAGTTATACATCGAGTGTCACATTAAATGACAAAAATGAAGAGAGTTAAAGCACCTGGAGAGGTTTTCTTACAACTTTTGAGCTGACACAGTTTTGGAAAATGTTTCCTTCACGGTGCACTGAACAACATAGGCAGCCAAGAGTCTCCAAAACAAAACAGAATGGACAGATAGGAGAAAATTCCCACTCGTCCTGAAGTTCCCAAAATCCAGCACTGAGCGTAAACAAAGTGTCTAAGTAGCGTGGGAATGCTAACCCTAACCCTAGCTGGAGTTTGAGCAATCCGGCACTGAGCGTAAGAAGATGAGTCAAAGTAACGTCTAATCGGATTAGTTTCCTTAGAGCTGGTTCAGAGTTTGCTCAAGAGTTTACCTTTCACAGATGCGCAAAGAAGAATGTTGGGGGTGCACGCTTCAAGGCGCCTTACAGCTGTAGGGAGTGATTCGAGACGATTCGTGGCGTGTGCTCGTTCCCATATACCGTACGACCCGGGGTGCAGTGCTAGGATGACGTACAATACCGCTTGGGCACGTAACGGGGTTATATGCAAGTGCAGGACGTGAGGGTTTTCGTTTGTTCGTTTTGTTTTGCTCTGCTTTGCTTTGTTTTGCTTTCCATCGCGTTGGTAAGAGCGTAAATAAAAAGGCGATTCCTGTGTCTACCACTAATGTAAGAGCTATTTCAAGTGCGACGTGGTGCGGCTTTTCAAATGCTTGTGGGCATTTCTCTGTTGTTGATTCTTTTTTTGTGTGTAACAAAGTGGCATTTTCATGTCCGGACGGGGAGACTTTATCATTCCGACATGAAGCCACCCTTAAGTCCTCTGAGGCGTGTCTGTCTGCAAGGCTTGTATTTTGGAAATGTTTTTTTGAAACGGAGAACGACTTTGAAATAGGCTTCCGCCGGCGCCTCGCGATCCAGGTAAGATTGTAGCAAGAACGCAGCGGCAGTGGGGCTTGCTGTAGTCGTGGCTGAGTGGTTAAGGCAATGGACTAGAAATCCATTGGGGTCTCCCCGCACAGGTTCCAATCCTGCCGACTACGTTGTCCACTTTCAGTCGGTGTGTTTCGGCACAAGCAAAGAAGCGCGCCTCTTTGCTGTTCCTGGTGGTTTTAAAACGCCCAATCGCTTGTACCCGCTGCCTTAGAAATAAGTTCTTCAGCGTCCGCAAATGGCATTTTGCAGCTGGAAGCAGATGTCGACGCGTTTTGCACAGAGCACCAAAAAAGCGTCTTTTTTGAAGGCCCAGGCACTGAGCATTGGTGGTTCAGTGGTAGAATTCTCGCCTGCCACGCGGGAGGCTCGGGTTCGATTCCCGGCCAATGCAGTGGCTTTTGCAGCGAGCGGCTCCATCACTTGCATCCCCTTGCAACTCGCAACTGAAAACCCACTGAAGCTAAGCAGGTGTGAGCCAGGTCAGTACCTGGATGAGCTACAGGGAAAAACAAAGCTTCCAGCTGGAAGCGGTGTTAATGGTGCCGGCGGGGGGGCGCTCACCCTGAGGTCTGTGCGGGTCCCAATGCCCCAGTATAGTGACGGAGATGCTGTGTTGTAAAAGGGCGCTGTCTTTTGGATGAGATGTAAAACCGAGGTCACAGCGCTCTGTGGTCATTCAAAATGACCACCAAAACCTTTGACAAAAGCTCTTGGTAATTGATGGTCTTCAATAATGCTTCTCCTTTAGGTACATTTTAAATCAGCTGAAAAATGCTGTGAAATGGGGGGGCACTTCAGGCCAGTGTAGGATTTGGGTTACAAGAACCATGAAACTGCACGAGAAAGCCCGTACACTGATTACACGGCTTTCTATTCAAAGGAGGACAAAAGAAATTCCCTGAGTTTGATTTTTTGCAGCACAGAGAGGAGCACTGTCGTGAGGCTGGTTAGCTCAGTTGGTTAGAGCGTGGTGCTAATAACGCCAAGGTCGCGGGTTTGAGCCCTGTACGGGCCAGGTCTAGGTCCAGGTCCCTGTTTGTGAAACAGGCAAATGACTGTCTCAGGGGCCCATTCCTCATTCTCAAGACACATGTATGCAGTATGTACACCGTGCATTGAGCAATAGGGACTGAATACACCACAGGTAAGGTTAGAAGTCATTCTGAGGTGCCACATGTGAGGGATACAGCTAGGCATCCGAAATGTAGGGTTTGAGACCCTTCAGGAGTACTGCATCCTTTGAGACAGACCCGTGCATGTTAAACAAATGATCATTTCTTTCGGCATTAGGGACTAAATATACTAAACATATGATGCTAAAATGTTATTTTCACATATATTAATGTAATAAATGATTGCTTATGCTTTAGAAACAAATCTAATTAAAATAAAAGCTTAAGTTTTGTATTTATCTTGTACCATAGAACATGATTTTCTTTGTATTTCAAGCCCACAAAGTGTCCAAATGACGCACTACATGATATAAGGAAGATTATCACATGCATATCGGTATTATCTTTCTTATGAAAATGCATTCCTTTCATTACCTTTTACTTTTTAAAATGAACTCAAATTGAGTATAATGTAATAATTTAAGTAGAATAGATTCTAATAATATAATGATCCAGTGTTTTGCACTACTTCACTGCTTCACTGCTCTATGCCATCTGGAAATAAATCCTCAGACTGCTTACTGCCCTGGGCATGTACCAATAAATTAAAGGAGCACATCTGTTTATCACTGCGTTGAAGCAGGAGACACAATCACTGCAAACACATCCTAAATACAGTGTTCCAGCACCTTTGACCTCATCCAGAACGTATCATTTCTTGAAAGGAATTGCTGTCCGAATGCACATCTGAATCCCAAACAGAATCTCTAGTAAAATCCGATCATTTGTGAAACAGGCAAATGACTGTCTCAGGGGCCTATTCCTCATTGTCAGACACATGTATGGAATGCTTTCACCGTGCATTGAGCAATAGGGATTAAAAACACCGCAGGTAAGGTTAGATGTCATGTTCTATGATCATTTCTTTCAGCATTAGGGACTAAATATACTAAACGTATGATGCTAAAATGTTATTTTTACATATATTAATGTAATAAATGATTGCTTATGCTTTATAAACAAATCTAATTAAAATAAAAGCTTAAGTTTTGTATTTATCTTGTACCATAGAACATGATTTGCTTTGTATTTCAAGCCCACAAAGTGTCCAAATGTTCTATGATCATTTCTTTCAGCATTAGGGACTAAATATACCAAACGTATGATGCTAAAATCCTGAAAAAAGGATGTGCTCCATCTCGTCAGTAGATTGGATTCCAAAACTGATTTGGGTCAATATACATTACCTTTGAAATTAAAGTACAGTCTACTGTAGGGAACCATCAACTTAGAAAGCATTGGCCTTCCCTGGGGGTCAGGTAGGTGCAAAAGATAAACCTTTATCCTATCTTTATCTTAAGATAAGTGGCCAAGCAGTATTTTTCCAAGTTTCACCAAGCACATCATGTTGCCATAGTAGACAAAGTTCTATAAAATGTTAAATAACTTTTAAAAAAAGCATCTTGGTCTTACAGTACTGTACAAGGTGAATTAAACTGTCCCTGGTAATAAAAAGTAATTAGAAGCATCTCAGAAACGTTATCTCTAGAAACATTAGCTGTTTTATATCATGTAATTTAGTGTGATGTTGTCAGAATTCAAGGACATTAGCACACACAGAAATTGGTTCAGTTAAATCTAAAAAACACAGCTAAACATGGGTTTAAATGTAACAGAAGTCTTACCTCTTGTCAAAAGATTTAATTCAAGAAGCGATGTAATAAATGATTGCTTATGCTTTATAAAGAAATCTAATTAAAATAAAAGCTTAAGTTTTGTATTTATCTTGTACCATAGAACATGATTTTCTTTGTATTTGAAGCCCACAAAGTGTCCAAATGATGCACTACATGATATAAGGAAGATTATCACATGCATATCGGTATTATCTTTCTTATGAAAATGCATTCCTTTCATTACCTTTTACTTTTTAAAATGAACTCAAATTGTGTATAATGTAATAATTTAAGTAGAATAGATTCAGGTAGGAAATATAGAGTCATGATGTTTATGGCTGACATCATTTCACATGGGTGAATTTTAAGCTAAGAAATAAAAACATTTACAATGAAGATACCATTGCTTAATTTTAAATGCCTTTAAAAAATAAATACCTCCTGAGAATAATTTGCCACTCCCAGATCCTTGGTAAGGTACTGTTTGAATCCAATCAGGAGAGGAGCATCCAGGGAGTGCTTTCTATAGAGTCCAGCTTGGGCCACTCTCTTCCGGCCTGCTGATACTTTTTAACTACTCAGGGCCTGTAAGGATATAAAACACCGGTTTAAACATTTTATACCTATAAGACAAATTAGAATTTTAGTAAAAAATAGATACATCTGAAAAATAAAAAGTCTTACTGCTGATAGAGTTCTTCAGAGCTCACATCTTCCCCTTCCTTATCCGCTTCTGTTTCAGTTTCTAGAGCAGCCTCTGGCATCTCTTCCTCCTGGACTGCGGCCTCTTGCTCAGGGCCGCTGGAATGCAGGTAGATTCTTTTCAACATGCTTTTACATAATATGTTGTAACAATGATTTCAAAAAGAAACTACAGAAGCCTTACAGATTAAAAATATCTCACCTTGCCAATGTGTCTTCAGGCTTCCCATGTACAAAAAGGCCCAAGGACTCTAGCAGTCTTACAACCACTATCCTGTTTGCCTCACCAGACACGATCTCTATTCTGTGGTAATCCACGATAACCCCATTCTTCAGGTGATTCATCATGTCCTCCCTCGCCTGTTGAGAGGCCATCCTGATGTTTTCTGCCGTGGCGTGCTTCATACACGCCCTCTTCAAGTGAGCAGGAAGCTGATCAAGAGTATTCAGGCACATCTTGCACACCAGGGGAATCCTCGCGGGTTTCCTTTGAAAATAAATAATACCATCTGTGTATAGAAACAAGCTAAGACTGATTTCTTAAATTATCCTTAATTTTCTCTCTCATAGTTTGAGCATAATGATTTTATTGCATTTATATAAGAATTGCTCATTGCTCCTAAATAAATAATGGTTTCATAAAAAAGTGAACACTTGGTCTCAGTCACAGACTTTCCAATAGAAGCCATTGTGGAGTTCAGCAACTGCAGGTCCTAGAAGTGGGGAAGGAATTTTAAAAGAGAAATTGAATTACAATACAGAAGGAATGGCTGAGGGATCACTGAAATATATATATACAAATTCCAAAGACTGAGTCCATATAGAAACAACTACCTTTCATTTTCAGTATAAGAAAAAAAAAACATTATCTTCCAAAGCATCATAAAATTGTCCCTTCTTCCAGACTCTACTTCTCTCTTGTAGTAGTATAGCAGACCTTTCCAGGTGAGCAGATCACAGAGTCCGAAATGAGCTTCCTCCATCAAGCAAAGTACCTGAACATGACTCTGTCTTCATAAAAGCGCCCCTGTAATAAAGAAATTAAATCCGAAATCAAGAGGGCAGTTGCCTACTGAAATACAAGAAGTCATCAATTTTAACCTAGCAACACATTAAAGGCTGCATCTATACAAGTACGATTCTAGAAATGCTCACCAGATTACGTTTTAAGAAGGAACTGCGCCTCAGGTTCCGCCGAGATCTTAACTCGGATGGCAGGATTCAGAGTCCGGAGTGCGGACTGATGGCGCACGGAGGGTCCATATACTGTGGATCCCTCAGTGATCTTCCGCGTATTCAAACCGCCAGCGTGTGACTCCCCTGTCCCCGTGACCTCATTGCTCTGCTCTCTCCTCTGTGCAGCTGAGCCCGACTCACGGTAAAATGGAAAAAAATATGCCCTCGACGTGAGATTTATTCTGGAGCGAGCCAGTGTTGCGCATAGCTGCCTTCAAAGCAGTTAACCCAGGTTCGATTCCCGGCCAACGCAGTTGCGAATGTTTTCAAATGCTGTCATGAGCCTTGGATTGTGACTAGCAAAGCGAAGCCTTTTGAAAGAGCTAAAGCACTGCAAAACGGAATTGAAGGAGAATCTTACAGGGGATTCTGAGCAGAGTCTGCATACATGCAGTCAGATAAAGGTGCTGAAAGCTTGAGCTACTCTCAATGTCATGCTGCCCTTCCCCGGAGTAAATCTGTTACATTATAAGAATGCTTCTGGCAGGTTCAAAAAGAGACCCTTGTTAATTGGAGAAATCAATGATTTCGAATGAATTCTGTATGCGTTAAAAGACAGCTATACACAGAAAACATGCAGGACACTGCTCATGATGTTTCCCGAGCAGAAACACAGTGCGTTTTTCCAAGCCATTTGACAAAGCCCACCCACTGAAAACTGCAGCAGATCGTGTAAAGACGTTCAACTTTGTAACTACTGCACGCACAGGAAGCAGAATAAATTCCTCTTTTCAAACTGTCAAAGGTTTGCTTTGCGAACGCTGCAGGACATCGCACAATCTCTTTTGAATGGGGACAAACGATTTCTTATGGGGCGCAGTAATTACAGACGTTTAAAATGCTCCACTCATGCCGACGATGCAGCATGAAGAAGCGCAACCTAACGTTTGACAGACAAAAGCCAGGCGCCGCTACGAGCAATATGAAATCATACTGACAAGCACACGGCGTTTCGCGCTGACACAAAAGTAATCTCGACAGACGCTGTTCTCTGCATAAAGCTGAAAGAGCGTTTCTGTTGACACGTAACAAGTTCGTTTCTTTCTACCATGATATCACCGTGACCAAATCTGTCTTTAAACACCTTGCTCAGTCTCTGACGAGACTGTCAAAAATTGCTTTCGCCGATTGTATTGCAAACCGGCGGAAGCGGGGTATTGGGAAAAGTTTTCAACTAGCAATAATCACGCCTCGGCTAAACCTCACAGGCTACGATACTGCCACTGCGCAAAGCTGACGGTTGCCAGGCAACCGCGGGGATCCTATGGAAATCGTTATCGATCGTGTCATGGCATGTCGTTGCTATAACGCTTCATATTTGTCGTCTTCTTCTTCTTCTAGCTTGAGGTTTTGAAGAATTTCATGACAGACAAGGGCTCCGTTGGGAACAAAGGGCGTTGTGAGAAAACCGTTGCTTATTTTCAGCAGCAGAAATACAACCCTTTAAATACAAGATGACAGAACAATGACGAAGGGCATGCCGGGAGGAACTCATGCACTACAGAGGAAAGGGGGCGGGCACGTACAGTTCACATTCAAGCCACAAGTACTCCTCTTGGATGTTGCACAAACAAATCCTAACGTCTTGAAAGCATTGCAGCATGTTTGTGTCCCACTTCCCGTGGCTGCGGGACGACTGACACGAACGGACAAACACAATCTGTGGCGTTTAGCGTGACATAGTCTTGCAGGCATCGTGCTGTCTCACTGCAATATTATACCGCTGGAGGAAACAGTCCATCTGGCCATGAAACTCATTTGAACGTCTAGCTACAGCAACTAACAATATCATGATTTATTCAGGATGTGTGGAATCAGCACGTCCCGGAGACAGCTTCCGAAATCGTGAGCATTCTCTGGTGGTAGGGGCGTTCAAGATGGCGCTCAGGTGGGAGGTAAAGTTTAGTGGTTGGGGAGTTTTTTTGAGTTTTTCATGACCTGAATGTTAATTTTTGCTTTTTTTGACTACAGAAAAATAAGGACTTAACACTAGTTGTTTAAACTTCAGTTATAATTGAAAGAAAAAAAAACGATTTTTTTTTAGGTTTAAAAAGTCCGATATGAGTAACACTGGGAAAAGAAAAGAGAGTGCTGGGTCTTCGAAGGAGAACTCTAAGATACCTCAATCGTATATGTATAGCACTACAAAAAAATCGATGGCAACTAAAGGGAAAAGTGAAGCAGCTGCAGGGGCAGCAAGAGGGCGGAGGCGCCGCGCGCCCGGCCGAAGTGTTGGACCGGTGCGCTTTACGTGCTGAAATAAACACGCGACAGCCCCGAAATGTTTCCAGAGTGCTGTGCACTGAAGACTTGCCTGGTGCTCCTCCGTGCAGATTCTTTGTCCTCCTCCAGTGCGGGACGAGCCAACACAAGGGAGCGCATTCGCCAACATCCAGGCACGCAATGCGATTTGGAAAGCAGCTCCTTTCCAAAGAGTTGCACATGAACGATCCTTCAGTCCCGCTCGGGGGGCACGGAGCCCCCGCCACACACAGCTTCAAGTAGCGAGTCAGGCGCCAGGGCTTTCGCTTACGGCCACACCACTCTGAACACGCCCGATCTCGTCTGATCTCGGAAGCTAAGCAGGGTCGGGCCTGGTTAGTACTTGGATGGGAGACCGCCTGGGAATACCAGGTGCTATAAGCTCTTGCTCTCCCGGCCAGCAGGGGTCGCCGTTGGTGCCGTAGGCTTTGGGAGGAAAACCTGCAGGATGGAAAGGTGATCTATAGCCTCATCTCTAGAGATGTTTTGTTGCTGTGGCATGTGTGTGACCCATATTCAAAAAAAAAAAACCCGTCTGTAAAACGAATATCGAAGCTGCCTCTAAATCTGCAAATGAAGATGAGTCGATAAACCACTCGTTTTTCGTATAACTAGACATATATTCATTTGTTACCGATTTCATTCATTGAGCACGGATACAATAGAGGTACAGCCATTCACTGTTTGACATGTCTGCACTGGTACAGAACCGAGCAATCAGAAAACGGGTGAAACTGTCTTTAGACTCAGCATACAGTACCGAGGCCCCCCATGACCAAATAAAGGCTAACCTCGATAATCAGCCTAAAGAACGCAGACTACAGCAAAACGACTGACTTTGAAAAGGGAATGAACGTCCGGAAGGAGTAGTGGAACTAGCTTGAGATGCTTCTCCGGACCCCTAACTAAAAGCCAGCGAGAACCAGCAGCGGCGTCCACTCCTGTCGAACCGGGATCCTTCCGCAGCCACGCAGCTCGTGGTGTCCTAACCCTCCCGTATCTGATTTTGGACCAAGCACATCAGGGGAGAGCGCGAACGCAGTCCCCCACTTCTAGAAATTATGCAGTCGAGATTCCCACATTTGGGGAATTCGCAGGGGTCAACACAGCCGGAGTGCAATGGCCGAGCCTCGCCCTGGGTGAACCTCCTTCTTGATCAAGGTATCTCCCCTGCCAGGTAAGTATGAGTTAAACATGCCCCTGCAAGCGGCCCGCACCCACAGCACAAATCGCGCAGCCTAGGCCACCTCCTCGCCCCGCACGCCACCGCCTCCTGCTGGGCCCACTCTTTCACACACTCACACGCCACACTAACACTCAAAAGTGTGGACAAAACGAGAAAACGAGCGCGCCGTTTCCTACACATCTGCAGTCGCCGTTGCGCATTCGCAGCATGTCCCGGGATGCAATTCGGCCTCATTTGCATAACTCCAGACCGGCAGATCGCCACGCAAGTTCGCGACGTGCGCCTGCCACACACCGAACAAACCTTTTCAGCAATTTCCAAAAAACGGGCCTGCTCGCCTGCCCACAAGGCTCCGTCTCTTACCTGCTCTCCAGAGCCTGCTGCCTTCTGTGCTTTTCTCTCGGCACCGCTGCAGTGCACACAACTCCTGCAGCGGGAGGGGGGGAGAAAGTTCCCACGCTCCGCCGCAGGGAAGGCTCGCTCCGTGCGCACACGTCCTTTCGATGCCAGTCCAACAAGTGCTCCGCATTAGCTGCGTCGGGGCTCCGGCGTGTCGCACCTCACCTCACCTCGCCCTACCCCCTCCTTGAATGTCTGCCGCTGGGCATGCCCCGCTCTCCTCCGCCTTATCTTATCGCGTGTGAGCACCGACAATGGCCACAATGCCGGGGAATGGCACCTGTAAAGTGTTAATTGGGGCACAGGAACAGCCCGTCTCGTCTCGGGGGGGCCGGCTTCAGAGACAATACAGCAAACACAGCGGGGCGGGGGAAGAAGACGACACCACACATGCGGGTACATTCAGCTCCGGCGGGAACGAGACATTTGTCGGTCTTTTCAAGTGCCGAGAGCCGAGCAATCCTTCACTTGTATCGTTTCTCCCCGGTGACTAGATCTGGCCCTGCGACTCTCGACTGGGCTCACCCCCGGGGCAGCCCAGCAGGTGTGAGCCTGGCCAGCACCCGGATAGGAGATTCCACCCCGGAAAAGCTCCGGTTGCTGCTGC
The DNA here is from genome assembly GCF_059453375.1 of Lepisosteus platostomus. NCBI lineage: Eukaryota > Metazoa > Chordata > Actinopteri > Semionotiformes > Lepisosteidae > Lepisosteus > Lepisosteus platostomus. The sequence goes on along the minus strand of NW_028291505.1, from coordinate 82,823 downwards.
TCCTGCAAGAGGTGTGACTGGGACCAGTAGGGAGCGCTCACCCTGCGGGCTGTGTGGCTCTCTTACGCCCCAGCCTCCTGATGGCGACACTCTGCTGCACAAACAGAGGTCAAACCGAGGTCCCGACCCTCCTTGGCCATTAGGAAACCCCAGGGCGTCTCTCAAAAAGAGACGCCGGGGGTGTCCCTCTGGTGTTAGTGCTCCCCTTTACCCATCAGTCGGGGTCTCCTCCTAATCCCCGTCTCACCTGTAACAATCAATGACGAGGCCCCCCTGTCCGTGAGATTTAGTACTCGCGCAAGAGACCGGGGGCAGAGCGCGAACGCGGTCCCCCGCCCCCCACAAAGTGCGCGCTCCGGGTCCTGCAACACAGCGGAAGGGCAGCGAGAAGGAGCCTCTTGCTCTGACGCCGCAAGGCCACAAGAGGGCGGAGGCGCCGCGCGCCCGGCCGACGTGTTGGACCGGTGCGCTTTACGTGCTGAAATAAACACGCGAAAGCCCCGAAATGTTTCCAGAGTGCTGTGCACTGGAGGTTTTTGTCTGGTGAAGACTTGCCTGGTGCTCCTCCGTGCAGATTGTTTGTCCTCCTCCAGTGCGGGACGAGCCAACACAAGGGAGCGCATTCGCCAACATCCAGGCACGCAATGCGATTTGGAAAGCAGCTCCTTTCCAAAGAGTTGCACACGAACGATCCTTCAGTCCCGCTCGGGGGGCACGGAAGCCCCGCCACACACAGCTTCAAGTAGCGAGTCAGGCGCTAGGGCTTTCGCTTACGGCCACACCACCCTGAACACGCCCGATCTTGTCTGATCTCGGAAGCTAAGCAGCGTCAGGCCTGGTTAGTACTTGGATGGGGGACTGCCTGGGAATACCAGGTGCTGTAAGCTTTTGCTCTCCCGGCCAGCAGGGGTCGCCGTTGGTGCCGTAGGCTTTGGGAGGAAAACCTGCAGGATGGAAAGGTGATCTATAGCCTCATCTCTAGAGATGTTTTGTTGCTGTGGCATGTGTGTGACCCATATTCAAAAAAAAAAACCCATCTGTAAAACGAATATCGAAGCTGCCTCTAAATCTGCAAATGAAGATGAGTCGATAAACCACTCGTTTTTCGTATAACTAGACATATATTCATTTGTTACCGATTTCATTCATTGAGCACGGATACAATAGAGGTACAGCCATTCACTGTTTGACATGTCTGCACTGGTACAGAACCGAGCAATCAGAAAACGGGTGAAACTGTCTTTAGACTCAGCATACAGTACCGAGGCCCCCCATGACCAAATAAAGGCTAACCTCGATAATCAGCCTAAAGAACGCAGACTACAGCAAAATGACTGACTTTAAAAAAGGAATGAACGTCCGGAAGGAGTAGTGGAACTAGCTTGAGATGCTTCTCCGGACCCCTAACTAAAAGCCAGCGAGAACCAGCAGCGGCGTCCACTCCTGTCGAACCGGGATCCTTCCGCAGCCACGCAGCTCGTGGTGTCCTAACCCTCCCGTATCTGATTTTGGTCCAAGCACATCAGGGGAGAGCGCGAACGCAGTCCCCCACTACCAGAAATTATGCAGTCGAGATTCCCACATTTGGGGAATTCGCAGGGGTCAGCACAGCCGGAGTGCAATGGCCAAGCCTCGCCCTGGGTGAATCTCCTTCTTGATCAAAGTATCTCCCCTGCCAGGTAAGTATGAGTTAAACAGGCCCCTGCAAGCGGCCCGCACCCACAGCACAAATCGCGCAGCCTAGGCCACCTCCTCGCCCCGCACGCCACCGCCTCCTGCTGGGCCCACTCTTTCACACACTCACACGCCACACTAACACTCAAAAGTGTGGGCAAAACGAGAAAACGAGCGCGCCGTTTCCTACACATCTGCAGTCGCCGTTGCGCATTCGCAGCATGTCCCGGGATGCAATTCGGCCTCATTTGCATAACTCCAGACCGGCAGATCGCCACGCAAGCTCGCGACGTGCGCCTGCCACACACCGAACAAACCTTTTCAGCAATTTCCAAAAAACGGGCCTGCTCGCCTGCCCACAAGGCTCCGTCTCTTACCTGCTCTCCAGAGCCTGCTGCCTTCTGTGCTTTTCTCTCGGCACCGCTGCAGTGCACACAACTCCTGCAGCGGGAGGGGGGGAGAAAGTTCCCGCGCTCCGCCGCAGGGAAGGCTCGCTCCGTGCGCACACGTCCTTTCGATGCCAGTCCAACAAGTGCTCCGCATTAGCTGCGTCGGGGCTCCGGCGTGTCGCACCTCACCTCACCTCGCACTGCCCCCTCCTTGAATGTCTGCCGCTGGGCATGCCCCGCTCTCCTCCGCCTTATCTTATCGCGTGTGAGCACCGACAATGGCTACAATGCCGGGGAATGGCACCTGTAAAGTGTTAATTGGGGCACAGGAACAGCCCGTCTCGTCTCGGGGGGGCCGGCTTCAGAGACAATACAGCAAACACAGCGGGGCGGGGGAAGAAGACGACACCACACATGCGGGTACATTCAGCTCCGGTGGGAACGAGACATTTGTCGGTCTTTTCAAGTGCCGAGAGCCGAGCAATCCTTCACTTGTATCGTTTCTCCCCGGTAACTAGATCTGGCCCTGCGACTCTCGACTGGGCTCACCCCCGGGGCAGCCCAGCAGGTGTGAGCCTGGCCGGCACCCGGATGGGAGATTCCACCCCGGAAAAGCTCCGGTTGCTGCTGCTCCTGCAAGAGGTGTGACTGGGACCAGTAGGGAGCGCTCACCCTGCGGGCTGTGTGGCTCTCTTACGCCCCAGCCTCCTGATGGCGACACTCTGCTGCACAAACAGGCGCCGTCCTTCGGGGGAGGCGTCAAACCGAGGTCCCGACCCTCCTTGGCCATTAGGAAACCCCAGGGCGTCTCTCAAAAAGAGACGCCGGGGGTGTCCCTCTGGTGTTAGTGCTCCCCTTTACCCATCAGTCGGGGTCTCCTCCTAATCCCCGTCTCACCTGTAACAATCAATGACGAGGCCCCCCTGTCCGTGAGATTTAGTACTCGCGCAAGAGACCGGGGGCAGAGCGCGAACGCGGTCCCCCGCCCCCCACAAAGTGCGCGCTCCGGGTTCCCTCTCGGGGCCCTGCAACACAGCGGAAGGGCAGCGAGAAGGAGCCTCTTGCTCTGACGCCGCAAGGCCACAAGAGGGCGGAGGCGCCGCGCGCCCGGCCGACGTGTTGGACCGGTGCGCTTTACGTGCTGAAATAAACACGCGAAAGCCCCGAAATGTTTCCAGAGTGCTGTGCACTGGAGGTTTTTGTCTGGTGAAGACTTGCCTGGTGCTCCTCCGTGCAGATTGTTTGTCCTCCTCCAGTGCGGGACGTGCCAACACAAGGGAGCGCATTCGCCAACATCCAGGCACGCAATGCGATTTGGAAAGCAGCTCCTTTCCAAAGAGTGGCACACGAACGATCCTTCAGTCCCGCTCGGGGGGCACGGAACCCCCGCCACACACAGCTTCAAGTAGCGAGTCAGGCGCCGGGGCTTTCGCTTACGGCCACACCACCCTGAACACGCCCGATCTCGTCTGATCTCGGAAGCTAAGCAGCGTCGGGCCTGGTTAGTACTTGGATGGGAGACTGCCTGGGAATACCAGGTGCTGTAAGCTTTTGCTCTCCCGGCCAGCAGGGGTCGCCGTTGGTGCTGTAGGCTTTGGGAGGAAAACCTGCAGGATGGAAAGGTGATCTATAGCCTCATCTCTAGAGATGTTTTGTTGCTGTGGCATGTGTGTGACCCATATTCAAAAAAAAAAACCCGTCTGTAAAACGAATATCGAAGCTGCTTCTAAATCTGCAAATGAAGATGAGTCGATAAACCACTCGTTTTTCGTATAACTAGACATATATTCATTTGTTACCGATTTCATTCATTGAGCACGGATACAATAGAGGTACAGCCATTCACTGTTTGACATGTCTGCACTGGTACAGAACCGAGCAATCAGAAAACGGGTGAAACTGTCTTTAGACTCAGCATACAGTACCGAGGCCCCCCATGACCAAATAAAGGCTAACCTCGATAATCAGCCTAAAGAACGCAGACTACAGCAAAACGACTGACTTTGAAAAGGGAATGAACGTCCGGAAGGAGTAGTGGAACTAGCTTGAGATGCTTCTCCGGACCCCTAACTAAAAGCCAGCGAGAACCAGCAGCGGCGTCCACTCCTGTCGAACCGGGATCCTTCCGCAGCCACGCAGCTCGTGGTGTCCTAACCCTCCCGTATCTGATTTTGGACCAAGCACATCAGGGGAGAGCGCGAACGCAGTCCCCCACTACCAGAAATTATGCAGTCGAGATTCCCACATTTGGGGAATTCGCAGGGGTCAGCACAGCCGGAGTGCAATGGCCGAGCCTCGCCCTGGGTGAACCTCCTTCTTGATCAAAGTATCTCCCCTGCCAGGTAAGTATGAGTTAAACAGGCCCCTGCAAGCGGCCCGCACCCACAGCACAAATCGCGCAGCCTAGGCCACCTCCTCGCCCCACACGCCACCGCCTCCTGCTGGGCCCACTCTTTCACACACTCACACGCCACACTAACACTCAAAAGTGTGGGCAAAACGAGAAAACGAGCGCGCCGTTTCCTACACATCTGCAGTCGCCGTTGCGCATTCGCAGCATGTCCCGGGATGCAATTCGGCCTCATTTGCATAAATCCAGACCGGCAGATCGCCACGCAAGCTCGCGACGTGCGCCTGCCACACACCGAACAAACCTTTTCAGCAATTTCCAAAAAACGGGCCTGCTCGCCTGCCCACAAGGCTCCGTCTCTTACCTGCTCTCCAGAGCCTGCTGCCTTCTGTGCTTTTCTCTCGGCACCGCTGCAGTGCACACAACTCCTGCAGCGGGAGGGGGGGAGAAAGTTCCCGCGCTCCGCCGCAGGGAAGGCTCGCTCCGTGCGCACACGTCCTTTCGATGCCAGTCCAACAAGTGCTCCGCATTAGCTGCGTCGGGGCTCCGGCGTGTCGCACCTCACCTCACCTCGCCCCACCCCCTCCTTGAATGTCTGCCGCTGGGCATGCCCCGCTCTCCTCCGCCTTATCTTATCGCGTGTCAGCACCGACAATGGCCACAATGCCGGGGAATGGCACCTGTAAAGTGTTAATTGGGGCACAGGAACAGCCCGTCTCGTCTCGGGGGGGCCGGCTTCAGAGACAATACAGCAAACACAGCGGGGCGGGGGAAGAAGACGACACCACACATGCGGGTACATTCAGCTCCGGCGGGAACGAGACATTTGTCGGTCTTTTCAAGTGCCGAGAGCCGAGCAATCCTTCACTTGTATCGTTTCTCGCCGGTGACTAGATCTGGCCCTGCGACTCTCGACTGGGCTCACCCCCGGGGCAGCCCAGCAGGTGTGAGCCTGGCCGGCACCCGGATAGGAGATTCCACCCCGGAAAAGCTCCGGTTGCTGCTGCTCCTGCAAGAGGTGTGACTGGGACCAGTAGGGAGCGCTCACCCTGCGGGCTGTGTGGCTCTCTTACGCCCCAGCCTCCTGATGGCGACACTCTGCTGCACAAACAGAGGTCAAACCGAGGTCCCGACCCTCCTTGGCCATTAGGAAACCCCAGGGCGTCTCTCAAAAAGAGACGCCGGGGGTGTCCCTCTGGTGTTAGTGCTCCCCTTTACCCATCAGTCGGGGTCTCCTCCTAATCCCCGTCTCACCTGTAACAATCAATGACGAGGCCCCCCTGTCCGTGAGATTTAGTACTCGCGCAAGAGACCGGGGGCAGAGCGCGAACGCGGTCCCCCGCCCCCCACAAAGTGCGCGCTCCGGGTTCCCTCTCGGGGCCCTGCAACACAGCGGAAGGGCAGCGAGAAGGAGCCTCTTGCTCTGACGCCGCAAGGCCACAAGAGGGCGGAGGCGCCGCGCGCCCGGCCGACGTGTTGGACCGGTGCGCTTTACGTGCTGAAATAAACACGCGAAAGCCCCGAAATGTTTCCAGAGTGCTGTGCACTGGAGGTTTTTGTCTGGTGAAGACTTGCCTGGTGCTCCTCCGTGCAGATTGTTTGTCCTCCTCCAGTGCGGGACGAGCCAACACAAGGGAGCGCATTCGCCAACATCCAGGCACGCAATGCGATTTGGAAAGCAGCTCCTTTCCAAAGAGTTGCACACGAACGATCCTTCAGTCCCGCTCGGGGGGCACGGAAGCCCCGCCACACACAGCTTCAAGTAGCGAGTCAGGCGCCGGGGCTTTCGCTTACGGCCACACCACCCTGAACACACCCGATCTCGTCTGATCTCGGAAGCTAAGCAGCGTCGGGCCTGGTTAGTACTTGGATGGGAGACTGCCTGGGAATACCAGGTGCTGTAAGCTTTTGCTCTCCCGGCCAGCAGGGGTCGCCGTTGGTGCCGTAGGCTTTGGGAGGAAAACCTGCAGGATGGAAAGGTGATCTATAGCCTCATCTCTAGAGATGTTTTGTTGCTGTGGCATGTGTGTGACCCATATTCAAAAAAAAAAACCCGTCTGTAAAACGAATATCGAAGCTGCCTCTAAATCTGCAAATGAAGATGAGTCGATAAACCACTCGTTTTTCGTATAACTAGACATATAGTCATTTGTTACCGATTTCATTCATTGAGCACGGATACAATAGAGGTACAGCCATTCACTGTTTGACATGTCTGCACTGGTACAGAACCGAGCAATCAGAAAACGGGTGAAACTGTCTTTAGACTCAGCATACAGTACCGAGGCCCCCCATGACCAAATAAAGGCTAACCTCGATAATCAGCCTAAAGAACGCAGACTACAGCAAAACGACTGACTTTGAAAAGGGAATGAACGTCCGGAAGGAGTAGTGGAACTAGCTTGAGATGCTTCTCCGGACCCCTAACTAAAAGCCAGCGAGAACCAGCAGCGGCGTCCACTCCTGTCGAACCGGGACCCTTCCGCAGCCACGCAGCTCGTGGTGTCCTAACCCTCCCGTATCTGATTTTGGACCAAGCACATCAGGGGAGAGCGCGAACGCAGTCCCCCACTACCAGAAATTATGCAGTCGAGATTCCCACATTTGGGGAATTCGCAGGGGTCAGCACAGCCGGAGTGCAATGGCCGAGCCTCGCCCTGGGTGAACCTCCTTCTTGATCAAGGTATCTCCCCTGCCAGGTAAGTATGAGTTAAACAGGCCCCTGCAAGCGGCCCGCACCCACAGCACAAATCGCGCAGCCTAGGCCACCTCCTCGCCCCGCACGCCACCGCCTCCTGCTGGGCCCACTCTTTCACACACTCACACGCCACACTAACACTCAAAAGTGTGGGCAAAACGAGAAAACGAGCGCGCCGTTTCCTACACATCTGCAGTCGCCGTTGCGCATTCGCAGCATGTCCCGGGATGCAATTCGGCCTCATTTGCATAACTCCAGACCGGCAGATCGCCACGCAAGCTCGCGACGTGCGCCTGCCACACACCGAACAAACCTTTTCAGCAATTTCCAAAAAACGGGCCTGCTCGCCTGCCCACAAGGCTCCGTCTCTTACCTGCTCTCCAGAGCCTGCTGCCTTCTGTGCTTTTCTCTCGGCACCGCTGCAGTGCACACAACTCCTGCAGCGGGAGGGGGGGAGAAAGTTCCCACGCTCCGCCGCAGGGAAGGCTCGCTCCGTGCGCACACGTCCTTTCGATGCCAGTCCAACAACTGCTCCGCATTAGCTGCGTCGGGGCTCCGGCGTGTCGCACCTCACCTCACCTCGCACTGCCCCCTCCTTGAATGTCTGCCGCTGGGCATGCCCCGCTCTCCTCCGCCTTATCTTATCGCGTGTGAGCACCGACAATGGCCACAATGCCGGGGAATGGCACCTGTAAAGTGTTAATTGGGGCACAGGAACAGCCCATCTCGTCTCGGGGGGGCCGGCTTCAGAGACAATACAGCAAACACAGCGGGGCGGGGGAAGAAGACGACACCACACATGCGGGTACATTCAGCTCCGGCGGGAACGAGACATTTGTCGGTCTTTTCAAGTGCCGAGAGCCGAGCAATCCTTCACTTGTATCGTTTCTCCCCGGTGACTAGATCTGGCCCTGCGACTCTCGACTGGGCTCACCCCCGGGGCAGCCCAGCAGGTGTGAGCCTGGCCGGCACCCGGATGGGAGATTCCACCCCGGAAAAGCTCCGGTTGCTGCTGCTCCTGCAAGAGGTGTGACTGGGACCAGTAGGGAGCGCTCACCCTGCGGGCTGTGTGGCTCTCTTACGCCCCAGCCTCCTGATGGCGACACTCTGCTGCACAAACAGGCGCCGTCCTTCGGGGGAGGCGTCAAACCGAGGTCCCGACCCTCCTTGGCCATTAGGAAACCCCAGGGCGTCTCTCAAAAAGAGACGCCGGGGGTGTCCCTCTGGTGTTAGTGCTCCCCTTTACACATCAGTCGGGGTCTCCTCCTAATCCCCGTCTCACCTGTAACAATCAATGACGAGGCCCCCCTGTCCGTGAGATTTAGTACTCGCGCAAGAGACCGGGGGCAGAGCGCGAACGCGGTCCCCCGCCCCCCACAAAGTGCGCGCTCCGGGTTCCCTCTCGGGGCCCTGCAACACAGCGGAAGGGCAGCGAGAAGGAGCCTCTTGCTCTGACGCCGCAAGGCCACAAGAGGGCGGAGGCGCCGCGCGCCCGGCCGACGTGTTGGACCGGTGCGCTTTACGTGCTGAAATAAACACGCGAAAGCCCCGAAATGTTTCCAGAGTGCTGTGCACTGGAGGTTTTTGTCTGGTGACCAAGCACATCAGGGGAGAGCGCGAACGCAGTCCCCCACTTCTAGAAATTATGCAGTCGAGATTCCCACATTTGGGGAATTCGCAGGGGTCAACACAGCCGGAGTGCAATGGCCGAGCCTCGCCCTGGGTGAACCTCCTTCTTGATCAAGGTATCTCCCCTGCCAGGTAAGTATGAGTTAAACAGGCCCCTGCAAGCGGCCCGCACCCACAGCACAAATCGCGCAGCCTAGGCCACCTCCTCGCCCCGCACGCCACCGCCTCCTGCTGGGCCCACTCTTTCACACACTCACACGCCACACTAACACTCAAAAGTGTGGGCAAAACGAGAAAACGAGCGCGCCGTTTCCTACACATCTGCAGTCGCCGTTGCGCATTCGGACCATGTCCCGGGATGCAATTCGGCCTCATTTGCATAACTCCAGACCGGCAGATCGCCACGCAAGTTCGCGACGTGCGCCTGCCACACACCGAACAAACCTTTTCAGCAATTTCCAAAAAACGGGCCTGCTCGCCTGCCCACAAGGCTCCGTCTCTTACCTGCTCTCCAGAGCCTGCTGCCTTCTGTGCTTTTCTCTCGGCACCGCTGCAGTGCACACAACTCCTGCAGCGGGAGGGGGGGAGAAAGTTCCCACGCTCCGCCGCAGGGAAGGCTCGCTCCGTGCGCACACGTCCTTTCGATGCCAGTCCAACAACTGCTCCGCATTAGCTGCGTCGGGGCTCCGGCGTGTCGCACCTCACCTCACCTCGCACTGCCCCCTCCTTGAATGTCTGCCGCTGGGCATGCCCCGCTCTCCTCCGCCTTATCTTATCGCGTGTGAGCACCGACAATGGCCACAATGCCGGGGAATGGCACCTGTAAAGTGTTAATTGGGGCACAGGAACAGCCCATCTCGTCTCGGGGGGGCCGGCTTCAGAGACAATACAGCAAACACAGTGGGGCGGGGGAAGAAGACGACACCACACATGCGGGTACATTCAGCTCCGGCGGGAACGAGACATTTGTCGGTCTTTTCAAGTGCCGAGAGCCGAGCAATCCTTCACTTGTATCGTTTCTCCCCGGTGACTAGATCTGGCCCTGCGACTCTCGACTGGGCTCACCCCCGGGGCAGCCCAGCAGGTGTGAGCCTGGCCGGCACCCGGATGGGAGATTCCACCCCGGAAAAGCTCCGGTTGCTGCTGCTCCTGCAAGAGGTGTGACTGGGACCAGTAGGGAGCGCTCACCCTGCGGGCTGTGTGGCTCTCTTACGCCCCAGCCTCCTGATGGCGACACTCTGCTGCACAAACAGAGGTCAAACCGAGGTCCCGACCCTCCTTGGCCATTAGGAAACCCCAGGGCGTCTCTCAAAAAGAGACGCCGGGGGTGTCCCTCTGGTGTTAGTGCTCCCCTTTACCCATCAGTCGGGGTCTCCTCCTAATCCCCGTCTCACCTGTAACAATCAATGACGAGGCCCCCCTGTCCGTGAGATTTAGTACTCGCGCAAGAGACAGGGGGCAGAGCGCGAACGCGGTCCCCCGCCCCCCACAAAGTGCGCGCTCCGGGTCCTGCAACACAGCGGAAGGGCAGCGAGAAGGAGCCTCTTGCTCTGACGCCGCAAGGCCACAAGAGGGCGGAGGCGCCGCGCGCCCGGCCGACGTGTTGGACTGGTGCGCTTTACGTGTTGAAATAAACACGCGAAAGCCCCGAAATGTTTCCAGAGTGCTGTGCACTGGAGGTTTTTGTCTGGTGAAGACTTGCCTGGTGCTCCTCCGTGCAGATTGTTTGTCCTCCTCCAGTGCGGGACGAGCCAACACAAGGGAGCGCATTCGCCAACATCCAGGCACGCAATGCGATTTGGAAAGCAGCTCCTTTCCAAAGAGTTGCACACGAACGATCCTTCAGTCCCGCTCGGGGGGCACGGAAGCCCCGCCACACACAGCTTCAAGTAGCGAGTCAGGCGCCGGGGCTTTCGCTTACGGCCACACCACCCTGAACACGCCCGATCTCGTCTGATCTCGGAAGCTAAGCAGCGTCGGGCCTGGTTAGTACTTGGATGGGAGACTGCCTGGGAATACCAGGTGCTGTAAGCTTTTGCTCTCCCGGCCAGCAGGGGTCGCCGTTGGTGCCGTAGGCTTTGGGAGGAAAACCTGCAGGATGGAAAGGTGATCTATAGCCTCATCTCTAGAGATGTTTTGTTGCTGTGGCATGTGTGTGACCCATATTCAAAAAAAAAAACCCGTCTGTAAAACGAATATCGAAGCTGCCTCTAAATCTGCAAATGAAGATGAGTCGATAAACCACTCGTTTTTCGTATAACTAGACATATATTCATTTGTTACCGATTTCATTCATTGAGCACGGATACAGTAGAGGTACAGCCATTCACTGTTTGACATGTCTGCACTGGTACAGAACCGAGCAATCAGAAAACGGGTGAAACTGTCTTTAGACTCAGCATACAGTACCGAGGCCCCCCATGACCAAATAAAGGCTAACCTCGATAATCAGCCTAAAGAACGCAGACTACAGCAAAACGACTGACTTTGAAAAGGGAATGAACGTCCGGAAGGAGTAGTGGAACTAGCTTGAGATGCTTCTCCGGACCCCTAACTAAAAGCCAGCGAGAACCAGCAGCGGCGTCCACTCCTGTCGAACCGAGATCCTTCCGCAGCCACGCAGCTCGTGGTGTCCTAACCCTCCCGTATCTGATTTTGGACCAAGCACATCAGGGGAGAGCGCGAACGCAGTCCCCCACTACCAGAAATTATGCAGTCGAGATTCCCACATTTGGGGAATTCGCAGGGGTCAGCACAGCCGGAGTGCAATGGCCGAGCCTCGCCCTGGGTGAACCTCCTTCTTGATCAAGGTATCTCCCCTGCCAGGTAAGTATGAGTTAAACAGGCCCCTGCAAGCGGCCCGCACCCACAGCACAAATCGCGCAGCCTAGGCCACCTCCTCGCCCCGCACGCCACCGCCTCCTGCTGGGCCCACTCTTTCACACACTCACACGCCACACTAACACTCAAAAGTGTGGGCAAAACGAGAAAACGAGCGCGCCGTTTCCTACACATCTGCAGTCGCCGTTGCGCATTCGGACCATGTCCCGGGATGCAATTCGGCCTCATTTGCATAACTCCAGACCGGCAGATCGGCACGCAAGCTTGCGACGTGCGCCTGCCACACACCGAACAAACCTTTTCAGCAATTTCCAAAAAACGGGCCTGCTCGCCTGCCCACAAGGCTCCGTCTCTTACCTGCTCTCCAGAGCCTGCTGCCTTCTGTGCTTTTCTCTCGGCACCGCTGCAGTGCACACAACTCCTGCAGCGGGAGGGGGGGAGAAAGTTCCCGCGCTCCGCCGCAGGGAAAGCTCGCTCCGTGCGCACACGTCCTTTCGATGCCAGTCCAACAAGTGCTCCGCATTAGCTGCGTCGGGGCTCCGGCGTGTCGCACCTCACCTCACCTCGCCCTACCCCCTCCTTGAATGTCTGCCGCTGGGCATGCCCCGCTCTCCTCCGCCTTATCTTATCGCGTGTGAGCACCGACAATGGCCACAATGCCGGGGAATGGCACCTGTAAAGTGTTAATTGGGGCACAGGAACAGCCCGTCTCGTCTCGGGGGGGCCGGCTTCAGAGACAATACAGCAAACACAGCGGGGCGGGGGAAGAAGACGACACCACACATGCGGGTACATTCAGCTCCGGCGGGAACGAGACATTTGTCGGTCTTTTCAAGTGCCGAGAGCCGAGCAATCCTTCACTTGTATCGTTTCTCCCCGGTGACTAGATCTGGCCCTGCGACTCTCGACTGGGCTCACCCCCGGGGCAGCCCAGCAGGTGTGAGCCTGGCCGGCACCCGGATAGGAGATTCCACCCCGGAAAAGCTCCGGTTGCTGCTGCTCCTGCAAGAGGTGTGACTGGGACCAGTAGGGAGCGCTCACCCTGCGGGCTGTGTGGCTCTCTTACGCCCCAGCCTCCTGATGGCAACACTCTGCTGCACAAACAGAGGTCAAACCGAGGTCCCGACCCTCCTTGGCCATTAGGAAACCCCAGGGCGTCTCTCAAAAAGAGACGCCGGGGGTGTCCCTCTGGTGTTAGTGCTCCCCTTTACCCATCAGTCGGGGTCTCCTCCTAATCCCCGTCTCACCTGTAACAATCAATGACGAGGCCCCCCTGTCCGTGAGATTTAGTACTCGCGCAAGAGACCGGGGGCAGAGCGCGAACGCGGTCCCCCGCCCCCCACAAAGTGCGCGCTCCGGGTCCTGCAACACAGCGGAAGTGCAGCGAGAAGGAGCCTCTTGCTCTGACGCCGCAAGGCCACAAGAGGGCGGAGGCGCCGCGCGCCCGGCCGACGTGTTGGACCGGTGCGCTTTACGTGCTGAAATAAACACGCGAAAGCCCCGAAATGTTTCCAGAGTGCTGTGCACTGGAGGTTTTTGTCTGGTGAAGACTTGCCTGGTGCTCCTCCGTGCAGATTGTTTGTCCTCCTCCAGTGCGGGACGAGCCAACACAAGGGAGCGCATTCGCCAACATCCAGGCACGCAATGCGATTTGGAAAGCAGCTCCTTTCCAAAGAGTTGCACACGAACGATCCTTCAGTCCCGCTCGGGGGGCACGGAAGCCCCGCCACACACAGCTTCAAGTAGCGAGTCAGGCGCCAGGGCTTTCGCTTACGGCCACACCACCCTGAACACGCCCGATCTCGTCTGATCTCGGAAGCTAAGCAGCATCGGGCCTGGTTAGTACTTGGATGGGAGACTGCCTGGGAATACCAGGTGCTGTAAGCTTTAGCTCTCCCGGCCAGCAGGGGTCGCCGTTGGTGCCGTAGGCTTTGGGAGGAAAACCTGAAGGATGGAAAGGTGATCTATAGCCTCATCTCTAGAGATGTTTTGTTGCTGTGGCATGTGTGTGACCCATATTCAAAAAAAAAAACCCGTCTGTAAAACGAATATCGAAGCTGCCTCTAAATCTGCAAATGAAGATGAGTCGATAAACCACTCGTTTTTCGTATAACTAGACATATATTCATTTGTTACCGATTTCATTCATTGAGCACGGATACAATAGAGGTACAGCCATTCACTGTTTGACATGTCTGCACTGGTACAGAACCGAGCAATCAGAAAACGGGTGAAACTGTCTTTAGACTCAGCATACAGTACCGAGGCCCCCCATGACCAAATAAAGGCTAACCTCGATAATCAGCCTAAAGAACGCAGACTACAGCAAAACGACTGACTTTGAAAAGGGAATGAACGTCCGGAAGGAGTAGTGGAACTAGCTTGAGATGCTTCTCCGGACCCCTAACTAAAAGCCAGCGAGAACCAGCAGCGGCGTCCACTCCTGTCGAACCGGGATCCTTCCACAGCCACGCAGCTCGTGGTGTCCTAACCCTCCCGTATCTGATTTTGGACCAAGCACATCAGGGGAGAGCGCGAACGCAGTCCCCCACTACCAGAAATTATGCAGTCGAGATTCCCACATTTGGGGAATTCGCAGGGGTCAACACAGCTGGAGTGCAATGGCCGAGCCTCGCCCTAGGTGAACCTCCTTCTTGATCAAGGTATCTCCCCTGCCAGGTAAGTATGAGTTAAACAGGCCCCTGCAAGCGGCCCGCACCCACAGCACAAATCGCGCAGCCTAGGCCACCTCCTCGCCCCGCACGCCACCGCCTCCTGCTGGGCCCACTCTTTCACACACTCACACGCCACACTAACACTCAAAAGTGTGGGCAAAACGAGAAAACGAGCGCGCCGTTTCCTACACATCTGCAGTCGCCGTTGCGCATTCGCAGCATGTCCTGGGATGCAATTCGGCCTCATTTGCATAACTCCAGACCGGCAGATCGCCACGCAAGCTCGCGACGTGCGCCTGCCACACACCGAACAAACCTTTTCAGCAATTTCCAAAAAACGGGCCTGCTCGCCTGCCCACAAGGCTCCGTCTCTTACCTGCTCTCCAGAGCCTGCTGCCTTCTGTGCTTTTCTCTCGGCACCGCTGCAGTGCACACAACTCCTGCAGCGGGAGGGGGGGAGAAAGTTCCCGCGCTCCGCCGCAGGGAAGGCTCGCTCCGTGCGCACACGTCCTTTCGATGCCAGTCCAACAAGTGCTCCGCATTAGCTGCGTCGGGGCTCCGGCGTGTCGCACCTCACCTCACCTCGCACTGCCCCCTCCTTGAATGTCTGCCGCTGGGCATGCCCCGCTCTCCTCCGCCTTATCTTATCGCGTGTGAGCACCGACAATGGCCACAATGCCGGGGAATGGCACCTGTAAAGTGTTAATTGGGGCACAGGAACAGCCCGTCTCGTCTCGGGGGGGCCGGCTTCAGAGACAATACAGCAAACACAGCGGGGCGGGGGAAGAAGACGACACCACACATGCGGGTACATTCAGCTCCGGCGGGAACGAGACATTTGTCGGTCTTTTCAAGTGCCGAGAGCCGAGCAATCCTTCACTTGTATCGTTTCTCCCCGGTGACTAGATCTGGCCCTGCGACTCTCGACTGGGCTCACCCCCGGGGCAGCCCAGCAGGTGTGAGCCTGGCCGGCACCCGGATAGGAGATTCCACCCCGGAAAAGCTCCGGTTGCTGCTGCTCCTGCAAGAGGTGTGACTGGGACCAGTAGGGAGCGCTCACCCTGCGGGCTGTGTGGCTCTCTTACGCCCCAGCCTCCTGATGGCGACACTCTGCTGCACAAACAGAGGTCAAACCGAGGTCCCGACCCTCCTTGGCCATTAGGAAACCCCAGGGCGTCTCTCAAAAAGAGACGCCGGGGGTGTCCCTCTGGTGTTAGTGCTCCCCTTTACCCATCAGTCGGGGTCTCCTCCTAATCCCCGTCTCACCTGTAACAATCAATGACGAGGCCCCCCTGTCCGTGAGATTTAGTACTCGCGCAAGAGACCGGGGGCAGAGCGCGAACGCGGTCCCCCGCCCCCCACAAAGTGCGCGCTCCGGGTCCTGCAACACAGCGGAAGTGCAGCGAGAAGGAGCCTCTTGCTCTGACGCCGCAAGGCCACAAGAGGGCGGAGGCGCCGCGCGCCCGGCCGACGTGTTGGACCGGTGCGCTTTACGTGCTGAAATAAACACGCGAAAGCCCCGAAATGTTTCCAGAGTGCTGTGCACTGGAGGTTTTTGTCTGGTGAAGACTTGCCTGGTGCTCCTCCGTGCAGATTGTTTGTCCTCCTCCAGTGCGGGACGAGCCAACACAAGGGAGCGCATTCGCCAACATCCAGGCACGCAATGCGATTTGGAAAGCAGCTCCTTTCCAAAGAGTTGCACACGAACGATCCTTCAGTCCCGCTCGGGGGGCACGGAAGCCCCGCCACACACAGCTTCAAGTAGCGAGTCAGGCGCCAGGGCTTTCGCTTACGGCCACACCACCCTGAACACGCCCGATCTCGTCTGATCTCGGAAGCTAAGCAGCGTCGGGCCTGGTTAGTACTTGGATGGGAGACTGCCTGGGAATACCAGGTGCTGTAAGCTTTTGCTCTCCCGGCCAGCAGGGGTCGCCGTTGGTGCCGTAGGCTTTGGGAGGAAAACCTGAAGGATGGAAAGGTGATCTATAGCCTCATCTCTAGAGATGTTTTGTTGCTGTGGCATGTGTGTGACCCATATTCAAAAAAAAAAACCCGTCTGTAAAACGAATATCGAAGCTGCCTCTAAATCTGCAAATGAAGATGAGTCGATAAACCACTCGTTTTTCGTATAACTAGACATATATTCATTTGTTACCGATTTCATTCATTGAGCACGGATACAATAGAGGTACAGCCATTCACTGTTTGACATGTCTGCACTGGTACAGAACCGAGCAATCAGAAAACGGGTGAAACTGTCTTTAGACTCAGCATACAGTACCGAGGCCCCCCATGACCAAATAAAGGCTAACCTCGATAATCAGCCTAAAGAACGCAGACTACAGCAAAACGACTGACTTTGAAAAGGGAATGAACGTCCGGAAGGAGTAGTGGAACTAGCTTGAGATGCTTCTCCGGACCCCTAACTAAAAGCCAGCGAGAACCAGCAGCGGCGTCCACTCCTGTCGAACCGGGATCCTTCCGCAGCCACGCAGCTCGTGGTGTCCTAACCCTCCCGTATCTGATTTTGGACCAAGCACATCAGGGGAGAGCGCGAACGCAGTCCCCCACTACCAGAAATTATGCAGTCGAGATTCCCACATTTGGGGAATTCGCAGAGGTCAGCACAGCCGGAGTGCAATGGCCAAGCCTCGCCCTGGGTGAACCTCCTTCTTGATCAAAGTATCTCCCCTGCCAGGTAAGTATGAGTTAAACAGGCCCCTGCAAGCGGCCCGCACCCACAGCACAAATCGCGCAGCCTAGGCCACCTCCTCGCCCCGCACGCCACCGCCTCCTGCTGGGCCCACTCTTTCACACACTCACACGCCACACTAACACTCAAAAGTGTGGGCAAAACGAGAAAACGAGCGCGCCGTTTCCTACACATCTGCAGTCGCCGTTGCGCATTCGCAGCATGTCCCGGGATGCAATTCGGCCTCATTTGCATAACTCCAGACCGGCAGATCGCCACGCAAGCTCGCGACGTGCGCCTGCCACACACCGAACAAACCTTTTCAGCAATTTCCAAAAAACGGGCCTGCTCGCCTGCCCACAAGGCTCCGTCTCTTACCTGCTCTCCAGAGCCTGCTGCCTTCTGTGCTTTTCTCTCGGCACCGCTGCAGTGCACACAACTCCTGCAGCGGGAGGGGGGGAGAAAGTTCCCGCGCTCCGCCGCAGGGAAGGCTCGCTCCGTGCGCACACGTCCTTTCGATGCCAGTCCAACAAGTGCTCCGCATTAGCTGCGTCGGGGCTCCGGCGTGTCGCACCTCACCTCACCTCGCACTGCCCCCTCCTTGAATGTCTGCCGCTGGGCATGCCCCGCTCTCCTCCGCCTTATCTTATCGCGTGTGAGCACCGACAATGGCCACAATGCCGGGGAATGGCACCTGTAAAGTGTTAATTGGGGCACAGGAACAGCCCATCTCGTCTCGGGGGGGCCGGCTTCAGAGACAATACAGCAAACACAGCGGGGCGGGGGAAGAAGACGACACCACACATGCGGGTACATTCAGCTCCGGCGGGAACGAGACATTTGTCGGTCTTTTCAAGTGCCGAGAGCCGAGCAATCCTTCACTTGTATCGTTTCTCCCCGGTGACTAGATCTGGCCCTGCGACTCTCGACTGGGCTCACCCCCGGGGCAGCCCAGCAGGTGTGAGCCTGGCCGGCACCCGGATGGGAGATTCCACCCCGGAAAAGCTCCGGTTGCTGCTGCTCCTGCAAGAGGTGTGACTGGGACCAGTAGGGAGCGCTCACCCTGCGGGCTGTGTGGCTCTCTTACGCCCCAGCCTCCTGATGGCGACACTCTGCTGCACAAACAGAGGTCAAACCGAGGTCCCGACCCTCCTTGGCCATTAGGAAACCCCAGGGCGTCTCTCAAAAAGAGACGCCGGGGGTGTCCCTCTGGTGTTAGTGCTCCCCTTTACCCATCAGTCGGGGTCTCCTCCTAATCCCCGTCTCACCTGTAACAATCAATGACGAGGCCCCCCTGTCCGTGAGATTTAGTACTCGCGCAAGAGACCGGGGGCAGAGCGCGAACACGGTCCCCCGCCCCCCACAAAGTGCGCGCTCCGGGTCCTGCAACACAGCGGAAGGGCAGCGAGAAGGAGCCTCTTGCTCTGACGCCGCAAGGCCACAAGAGGGCGGAGGCGCCGCGCGCCCGGCCGACGTGTTGGACCGGTGCGCTTTACGTGCTGAAATAAACACGCGAAAGCCCCGAAATGTTTCCAGAGTGCTGTGCACTGGAGGTTTTTGTCTGGTGAAGACTTGCCTGGTGCTCCTCCGTGCAGATTGTTTGTCCTCCTCCAGTGCGGGACGAGCCAACACAAGGGAGCGCATTCGCCAACATCCAGGCACGCAATGCGATTTGGAAAGCAGCTCCTTTCCAAAGAGTTGCACACGAACGATCCTTCAGTCCCGCTCGGGGGGCACGGAAGCCCCGCCACACACAGCTTCAAGTAGCGAGTCAGGCGCCGGGGCTTTCGCTTACGGCCACACCACCCTGAACACGCCCGATCTCGTCTGATCTCGGAAGCTAAGCAGCGTCGGGCCTGGTTAGTACTTGGATGGGAGACTGCCTGGGAATACCAGGTGCTATAAGCTCTTGCTCTCCCGGCCAGCAGGGGTCGCCGTTGGTGCCGTAGGCTTTGGGAGGAAAACCTGCAGGATGGAAAGGTGATCTATAGCCTCATCTCTAGAGATGTTTTGTTGCTGTGGCATGTGTGTGACCCATATTCAAAAAAAAAAACCCGTCTGTAAAACGAATATCGAAGCTGCCTCTAAATCTGCAAATGAAGATGAGTCGATAAACCACTCGTTTTTCGTATAACTAGACATATATTCATTTGTTACCGATTTCATTCATTGAGCACGGATACAATAGAGGTACAGCCATTCACTGTTTGACATGTCTGCACTGGTACAGAACCGAGCAATCAGAAAACGGGTGAAACTGTCTTTAGACTCAGCATACAGTACCGAGGCCCCCCATGACCAAATAAAGGCTAACCTCGATAATCAGCCTAAAGAACGCAGACTACAGCAAAACGACTGACTTTGAAAAGGGAATGAACGTCCGGAAGGAGTAGTGGAACTAGCTTGAGATGCTTCTCCGGACCCCTAACTAAAAGCCAGCGAGAACCAGCAGCGGCGTCCACTCCTGTCGAACCGGGATCCTTCCGCAGCCACGCAGCTCGTGGTGTCCTAACCCTCCCGTATCTGATTTTGGACCAAGCACATCAGGGGAGAGCGCGAACGCAGTCCCCCACTACCAGAAATTATGCAGTCGAGATTCCCACATTTGGGGAATTCGCAGGGGTCAGCACAGCCGGAGTGCAATGGCCAAGCCTCGCCCTGGGTGAACCTCCTTCTTGATCAAAGTATCTCCCCTGCCAGGTAAGTATGAGTTAAACAGGCCCCTGCAAGCGGCCCGCACCCACAGCACAAATCGCGCAGCCTAGGCCACCTCCTCGCCCCGCACGCCACCGCCTCCTGCTGGGCCCACTCTTTCACACACTCACACGCCACACTAACACTCAAAAGTGTGGGCAAAACGAGAAAACGAGCGCGCCGTTTCCTACACATCTGCAGTCGCCGTTGCGCATTCGCAGCATGTCCCGGGATGCAATTCGGCCTCATTTGCATAACTCCAGACCGGCAGATCGCCACGCAAGCTCGCGACGTGCGCCTGCCACACACCGAACAAACCTTTTCAGCAATTTCCAAAAAACGGGCCTGCTCGCCTGCCCACAAGGCTCCGTCTCTTACCTGCTCTCCAGAGCCTGCTGCCTTCTGTGCTTTTCTCTCGGCACCGCTGCAGTGCACACAACTCCTGCAGCGGGAGGGGGGGAGAAAGTTCCCGCGCTCCGCCGCAGGGAAGGCTCGCTCCGTGCGCACACGTCCTTTCGATGCCAGTCCAACAAGTGCTCCGCATTAGCTGCGTCGGGGCTCCGGCGTGTCGCACCTCACCTCACCTCGCACTGCCCCCTCCTTGAATGTCTGCCGCTGGGCATGCCCCGCTCTCCTCCGCCTTATCTTATCGCGTGTGAGCACCGACAATGGCCACAATGCCGGGGAATGGCACCTGTAAAGTGTTAATTGGGGCACAGGAACAGCCCATCTCGTCTCGGGGGGGCCGGCTTCAGAGACAATACAGCAAACACAGCGGGGCGGGGGAAGAAGACGACACCACACATGCGGGTACATTCAGCTCCGGCGGGAACGAGACATTTGTCGGTCTTTTCAAGTGCCGAGAGCCGAGCAATCCTTCACTTGTATCGTTTCTCCCCGGTGACTAGATCTGGCCCTGCGACTCTCGACTGGGCTCACCCCCGGGGCAGCCCAGCAGGTGTGAGCCTGGCCGGCACCCGGATGGGAGATTCCACCCCGGAAAAGCTCCGGTTGCTGCTGCTCCTGCAAGAGGTGTGACTGGGACTAGTAGGGAGCGCTCACCCTGCGGGCTGTGTGGCTCTCTTACGCCCCAGCCTCCTGATGGCGACACTCTGCTGCACAAACAGAGGTCAAACCGAGGTCCCGACCCTCCTTGGCCATTAGGAAACCCCAGGGCGTCTCTCAAAAAGAGACGCCGGGGGTGTCCCTCTGGTGTTAGTGCTCCCCTTTACCCATCAGTCGGGGTCTCCTCCTAATCCCCGTCTCACCTGTAACAATCAATGACGAGGCCCCCCTGTCCGTGAGATTTAGTACTCGCGCAAGAGACCGGGGGCAGAGCGCGAACGCGGTCCCCCGCCCCCCACAAAGTGCGCGCTCCGGGTCCTGCAACACAGCGGAAGGGCAGCGAGAAGGAGCCTCTTGCTCTGACGCCGCAAGGCCACAAGAGGGCGGAGGCGCCGCGCGCCCGGCCGACGTGTTGGACCGGTGCGCTTTACGTGCTGAAATAAACACGCGAAAGCCCCGAAATGTTTCCAGAGTGCTGTGCACTGGAGGTTTTTGTCTGGTGAAGACTTGCCTGGTGCTCCTCCGTGCAGATTGTTTGTCCTCCTCCA
Source organism: Lepisosteus platostomus (assembly GCF_059453375.1). Classification (NCBI taxonomy): domain Eukaryota; kingdom Metazoa; phylum Chordata; class Actinopteri; order Semionotiformes; family Lepisosteidae; genus Lepisosteus; species Lepisosteus platostomus. The sequence goes on along the minus strand of NW_028291505.1, from coordinate 61,568 downwards.
GTGCGGGACGAGTCAACACAAGGGAGCGCATTCGCCAACATCCAGGCACGCAATGCGATTTGGAAAGCAGCTCCTTTCCAAAGAGTTGCACACGAACGATCCTTCAGTCCCGCTCGGGGGGCACGGAAGCCCCGCCACACACAGCTTCAAGTAGCGAGTCAGGCGCCGGGGCTTTCGCTTACGGCCACACCACCCTGAACACGCCCGATCTCGTCTGATCTCGGAAGCTAAGCAGCGTCGGGCCTGGTTAGTACTTGGATGGGAGACTGCCTGGGAATACCAGGTGCTATAAGCTCTTGCTCTCCCGGCCAGCAGGGGTCGCCGTTGGTGCCGTAGGCTTTGGGAGGAAAACCTGCAGGATGGAAAGGTGATCTATAGCCTCATCTCTAGAGATGTTTTGTTGCTGTGGCATGTGTGTGACCCATATTCAAAAAAAAAAACCCGTCTGTAAAACGAATATCGAAGCTGCCTCTAAATCTGCAAATGAAGATGAGTCGATAAACCACTCGTTTTTCGTATAACTAGACATATATTCATTTGTTACCGATTTCATTCATTGAGCACGGATACAATAGAGGTACAGCCATTCACTGTTTGACATGTCTGCACTGGTACAGAACCGAGCAATCAGAAAACGGGTGAAACTGTCTTTAGACTCAGCATACAGTACCGAGGCCCCCCATGACCAAATAAAGGCTAACCTCGATAATCAGCCTAAAGAACGCAGACTACAGCAAAACGACTGACTTTGAAAAGGGAATGAACGTCCGGAAGGAGTAGTGGAACTAGCTTGAGATGCTTCTCCGGACCCCTAACTAAAAGCCAGCGAGAACCAGCAGCGGCGTCCACTCCTGTCGAACCGGGATCCTTCCGCAGCCACGCAGCTCGTGGTGTCCTAACCCTCCCGTATCTGATTTTGGACCAAGCACATCAGGGGAGAGCGCGAACGCAGTCCCCCACTACCAGAAATTATGCAGTCGAGATTCCCACATTTGGGGAATTCGCAGGGGTCAGCACAGCCGGAGTGCAATGGCCAAGCCTCGCCCTGGGTGAACCTCCTTCTTGATCAAAGTATCTCCCCTGCCAGGTAAGTATGAGTTAAACAGGCCCCTGCAAGCGGCCCGCACCCACAGCACAAATCGCGCAGCCTAGGCCACCTCCTCGCCCCGCACGCCACCGCCTCCTGCTGGGCCCACTCTTTCACACACTCACACGCCACACTAACACTCAAAAGTGTGGGCAAAACGAGAAAACGAGCGCGCCGTTTCCTACACATCTGCAGTCGCCGTTGCGCATTCGCAGCATGTCCCGGGATGCAATTCGGCCTCATTTGCATAACTCCAGACCGGCAGATCGCCACGCAAGCTCGCGACGTGCGCCTGCCACACACCGAACAAACCTTTTCAGCAATTTCCAAAAAACGGGCCTGCTCGCCTGCCCACAAGGCTCCGTCTCTTACCTGCTCTCCAGAGCCTGCTGCCTTCTGTGCTTTTCTCTCGGCACCGCTGCAGTGCACACAACTCCTGCAGCGGGAGGGGGGGAGAAAGTTCCCGCGCTCCGCCGCAGGGAAGGCTCGCTCCGTGCGCACACGTCCTTTCGATGCCAGTCCAACAAGTGCTCCGCATTAGCTGCGTCGGGGCTCCGGCGTGTCGCACCTCACCTCACCTCGCACTGCCCCCTCCTTGAATGTCTGCCGCTGGGCATGCCCCGCTCTCCTCCGCCTTATCTTATCGCGTGTGAGCACCGACAATGGCCACAATGCCGGGGAATGGCACCTGTAAAGTGTTAATTGGGGCACAGGAACAGCCCATCTCGTCTCGGGGGGGCCGGCTTCAGAGACAATACAGCAAACACAGCGGGGCGGGGGAAGAAGACGACACCACACATGCGGGTACATTCAGCTCCGGCGGGAACGAGACATTTGTCGGTCTTTTCAAGTGCCGAGAGCCGAGCAATCCTTCACTTGTATCGTTTCTCCCCGGTGACTAGATCTGGCCCTGCGACTCTCGACTGGGCTCACCCCCGGGGCAGCCCAGCAGGTGTGAGCCTGGCCGGCACCCGGATGGGAGATTCCACCCCGGAAAAGCTCCGGTTGCTGCTGCTCCTGCAAGAGGTGTGACTGGGACTAGTAGGGAGCGCTCACCCTGCGGGCTGTGTGGCTCTCTTACGCCCCAGCCTCCTGATGGCGACACTCTGCTGCACAAACAGAGGTCAAACCGAGGTCCCGACCCTCCTTGGCCATTAGGAAACCCCAGGGCGTCTCTCAAAAAGAGACGCCGGGGGTGTCCCTCTGGTGTTAGTGCTCCCCTTTACCCATCAGTCGGGGTCTCCTCCTAATCCCCGTCTCACCTGTAACAATCAATGACGAGGCCCCCCTGTCCGTGAGATTTAGTACTCGCGCAAGAGACCGGGGGCAGAGCGCGAACGCGGTCCCCCGCCCCCCACAAAGTGCGCGCTCCGGGTCCTGCAACACAGCGGAAGGGCAGCGAGAAGGAGCCTCTTGCTCTGACGCCGCAAGGCCACAAGAGGGCGGAGGCGCCGCGCGCCCGGCCGACGTGTTGGACCGGTGCGCTTTACGTGCTGAAATAAACACGCGAAAGCCCCGAAATGTTTCCAGAGTGCTGTGCACTGGAGGTTTTTGTCTGGTGAAGACTTGCCTGGTGCTCCTCCGTGCAGATTGTTTGTCCTCCTCCAGTGCGGGACGAGTCAACACAAGGGAGCGCATTCGCCAACATCCAGGCACGCAATGCGATTTGGAAAGCAGCTCCTTTCCAAAGAGTTGCACACGAACGATCCTTCAGTCCCGCTCGGGGGGCACGGAACCCCCGCCACACACAGCTTCAAGTAGCGAGTCAGGCGCCAGGGCTTTCGCTTACGGCCACACCACCCTGAACACGCCCGATCTCGTCTGATTTTGGAAGCTAAGCAGCGTCGGGTCTGGTTAGTACTTGGATGGGACACTGCCTGGGAATACCAGGTGCTGTAAGCTTTTGCTCTCCCGGCCAGCAGGGGTCGCCGTTGGTGCCGTAGGCTTTGGGAGGAAAACCTGCAGGATGGAAAGGTGATCTATAGCCTCATCTCTAGAGATGTTTTGTTGCTGTGGCATGTGTGTGACCCATATTCAAAAAAAAAAACCCGTCTGTAAAACGAATATCGAAGCTGCCTCTAAATCTGCAAATGAAGATGAGTCGATAAACCACTCGTTTTTCGTATAACTAGACATATATTCATTTGTTACCGATTTCATTCATTGAGCACGGATACAGTAGAGGTACAGCCATTCACTGTTTGACATGTCTGCACTGGTACAGAACCGAGCAATCAGAAAACGGGTGAAACTGTCTTTAGACTCAGCATACAGTACCGAGGCCCCCCATGACCAAATAAAGGCTAACCTCGATAATCAGCCTAAAGAACGCAGACTACAGCAAAACGACTGACTTTGAAAAGGGAATGAACGTCCGGAAGGAGTAGTGGAACTAGCTTGAGATGCTTCTCCGGACCCCTAACTAAAAGCCAGCGAGAACCAGCAGCGGCGTCCACTCCTGTCGAACCGGGATCCTTCCGCAGCCACGCAGCTCGTGGTGTCCTAACCCTCCCGTATCTGATTTTGGACCAAGCACATCAGGGGAGAGCGCGAACGCAGTCCCCCACTACCAGAAATTATGCAGTCGAGATTCCCACATTTGGGGAATTCGCAGGGGTCAGCACAGCCGGAGTGCAATGGCCGAGCCTCGCCCTGGGTGAACCGATTTCGATTTCGATTTTTAAGAACTTTATTTTCTTTTCACAAAAAAATACAGGAAATCACAAATCAGAAAGCTTTACATTAATATACATACTTAAAACAGTATATATGATCACATCTCATTACATTTTGACACGGTAACAGTTACATAGCAACAATTTTCTTTTTTTCTGGTGCAAATCACATTCTTTATTTAAACATGATAATGTTTTTCACAGTTTCTTGAGATACTGTCCAATGCTCTCTATTTCCCACAGATTTTCTGCTTCCTCCCTCCCTTCTCTCCACAGATCTCTGAGGTAATAGTTCTCTCGGGTGATGAACAGGGCCAGGCTACCTGCTGCCTTGACTGGGACCTCGATGCCTTTGAACAGCCCCATGTTCCTCACTCTCCACAGGGCGTCTTTCCCACTGTTCACCACGGCCCAGATCCTGTCAAACACGTCAGGAGGAAGCTTGACAGGAGAGATGCCGTATATGATGAAAGCAGCGGTCAGGGTAAATTGGGGCGAGAGAGCCTGCAACCAATCTTCAAACTGTGCCCAGAAGGCCTTAGCAAAAAAGCAGGACCACAGGAGATGGGTCACAGTCTCCTCCTCGCCGCAGCCCACCCTAACGCAGCGAGGGCTGGGGGTGAGGCCCCTACGGTACAAGAAAGTTCGTACCGGTAAGCACTGGTGGACGACACTCCAGGCTAAATCTCTGTGAATGTTGCACAGAAATTTAGAGGATGTGTGTTTCCACACCTTCCTTGTTTGGGCTGATGTTAAAATGCCCACAGGGGTCTGCCTATTGTTCTGGGGTGCTACGAAATCTTCCAGTTTTTGGACGCTGACATCTCGGAGGGGAATATGGCCAATTGGGTGAGATCTTAGAAAACTTTTAACTGTCCCATAAATTGCAGGGCATGTGTCAGAGAGTGGGACGTCCAGCTTGGGTCTGACACCCCACACTCTGGACACCTCCCTACCTACCCAGAGCCTGGAAAAATAAGTCCAGGTACGCGCTGCAGGTGCTGTTGCAAAGCCTCTCAGCACAGAGGCCAGGAAAATGCACAGCAGCTTCGTAGCAATATCTGGGACAGACTTCCCCCCTGAGGGTAGCGGCCTGTACATTATTTCCCTTCTGAGTCTTTCCTGCTTCCCACCCCATAGAAATTGAAACATCAATCTCCTCAGCACCGCCGCAACACGGTGTGGGATTGGGAAGGTAGAAGCCAGAAAATTCAAGACAGGCAAGAGCTCGGCTTTGATGACCAGCACCTTCCCTGTCATGGTGAGGTCTCGGTCCTTCCATTGCATCAGTTTTTTGTTTAAGATTGGCAATTTGTTCTGCCAATTTACTGTTCCCATCTCTTCTCCAAAATACACCCCCAGGACCTTAATTCTCTTCTCTTGCAGCCTGAGATCATGTCCTTCTTTTGGCTCCCTCCAGTTCTGATAAAAAATCTCACTCTTAGATGTGTTAATTTTTGCGGAGGAAGCCAAAGAGAACCGATCACAGCACTGCAGAGCTCTGCTAATTGAGGCATTGTCAGAGAGGAGCAGGGTGACATCATCCATGTATAGAGATGTCTTTACCTCTCCTCCCCCACTTCCAGGCACTGGTATCCCATTAATGGCCTGATCCTGGCGCAAGGCACAGGCTAAGGGCTCCATAGCCAAAACGAATAACAAGGGGGATAATGGGCAGCCCTGCCTCACCCCTGAACAGACTTCAAAGGTGCGTGATCTATTGCCATTAACCATGACTCTGCTGTTGCTACCTGTGTACAGCAGGTTAATCCACTTTCTCATGATGGGGCCAAACTTCATGTGCTCAAGTACCGATGTTAAGTACTGCCGGTTTAGGCGGTCAAAGGCCTTTTCTAGGTCTACACCTAAAATGCACAGAGGGAGGGAGCGATCCTCAGAGTACAGACAGACATCCCTCAACAAGGCCAGGTTGTCGCTCATCAGGCGTCCTGCTATCCCACAAGTCTGTTCTTTCCCTACCAGTGAGGCCACTACATTTTGTAGGCGCAGGAAAAGGGCTTTGGACAGGATCTTAGTGTCCACGCCTAACAGGCTGAGGGGTCTCCAGTTCTTTATGTCATTTTTTGCTCCTTTCTTAAACAAGAGAGAGATAGTGCCTTCTCTTAAGGAGTCAGGCAGCAATTCTGTCTTGTAGCTTTCCTCGAATAGGAGCAGTAGCGGATCCTGAAGCAGATCCCAAAAGGTGCAATAAAATTCTTTAGGGAGCCCGTCAGCACCCGGAGTTTTCCCCTTCTGTAAGCTCTCCATAGCCTGTCTCAGCTCTTCTACTGTCAAATCCCTCTCAAGTACTTCCCTATCTTCTTCACTCAAAATGTTTTCTAGCTTTGAGGTAAAAAAATGAATATCTTCATCCTTTACCTCTGTAGAGCTGTACAGTCTTGAGTAGAAGGCCTCGGTGCAGGAGAGGATAGCACTCGGCTCTGTTCTCTCTCGTCCCTCCTCATCAACTACACTTTCCATGACAGTCTTGGAGCCTACCACTTTCCTGAAAAAGAAGCGAGTACACTTCTCATTTTCTTCCAAGAACTGCACTCTGCTTCTTAACAGCACTCCTCGACTACTTTCTTCGGCTATGCTCCGGATGTCCTTTTTTAAAAGGGCGATATCCTCGAGCACATCGAAGCCACTGTGCAGCATCGTGTAGAGACGCTGCAGCTGCCTCTGTTTCCTGGCTAGCACTCCTCTCCGTCTGGCAGCAGCCTTCCTTCCCTCAGCCATGAAAAAGGCCTTTGTCCTCATCTTCACCTCCTCCCACCACTCTCCTACTGACCCGTACAGACACTGCAAGGACAGCCACTGTGATAGTTTCTCCTTGTAGCGGGATACTACCCCCTCGTTCTCTAGCAGCTTTGTGTTGAGCTTCCAGAGGCCTGGGCCAAAGACAGTCCCGCCCTGGAGTTCCACTCTACACCCTAAAGCCTGATGATCTGAGAAGAAGACAGGCTGAAGAGTGACCCCAACAACTTTCACTCTCTCTGAGACAAAGCAATAGTCAATTCTGGAGCTGCTATTCCTCCCTGACCATGTATATCCTGCTGTTGTGGGATATATACATCTATATGTGTCTGAGAGTTTAAAGTCTTGAACTAAGTTATGCAGGGCCAGTGAGCTGGAATCCAATTTTATCGGAGAGCTAGACTGCCTGTCTGTGTGCTCTAAGATACAATTAAAATCCCCTCCCACTATCACGTCTGTGCTGCATAACAATAGGGGGGAGAGTGCCTTGAGTAGCTCCACCCTTCCTCCTACGTCAGTAGGGCAATACACATTGATTAGCCGCAGGTTAACGGTCCCCCATTCCACATCCACACACAGCAACCTGCCATCTATGACCCTCTGAATACTTTTCAATTTGAATGCCCATCCTTTGAAAAGAATGGCCACGCCAGAGGCTCTGTTGTTATTGTCCCCTGACCAAACAGAAGGCCCTTTATCCCACCTATCTTCAAAACTTTTATACCTCTCTTGATAGGCTAAAGCACACTCCTGCAACATCAACACATCTCCCTCTCTCTGCTGGAGGTAATCAAAGACAGACTGGCATTTAACTCTGTCATTGATACCTCTTGTGTTAAGAGAAATTATGTTAAGAGCCATATTACATAAGAAAGTGGAACCAGTCTTTACAAAACACATTTCTCTTCGGTCTCACCTGTTACCTTTTTCTTTTTCTTTTTCTTCTTACCAATTTCCTGCCAGCCATCCTCTGAATGAGCCTTCATCAGGGTGGCAGCAGTAAAAGCGTTCACAGAGTCCATTTCAAGGAAGGGGGTAGAGGGAGGGGTGGAGAGGTTCCAGCTGTCCCCATCGCCATGCTCTCCTTCCTCCTCGCTCGGGGAGAAAACAGAGTCATTTTTTCTTTTCCTCAAGTCCAGCTCCTGGGAGCACTGAGGGGAAAGGGGTGCAGCCGATGCACCAGTCTCCTCTTCCCCCTCACCCACCAGCTGCTGCAGATCCTCCGTGATGGACTGGATGGAGGAGAGGAGGGCATCTGTAGCACTTGCAGAGTCTGAGAAAAGCAGCTCCGCTGAATCCTGGGTATCCTCGCTGGACCCGCTCCACCGGGGGGCCCCACACTGGCCCTCGTTCTGAGGAGCAGGAGAGGGGGAGGGGTCCTCGCTGTTCTCGGGGGTTTTCAAACCCTCGTGCTTGTCTGGTGCAGTCTGCGGTTGTGGGGGCGTAGTGGATTTCTCTTCCACCAGCCCCGGAGCCACAGCAGGACTGATCCTGGCTGGAGGCTGAGAGTCTTTGTCCAACAAGGGTTCTTTGTTTGACTTGTTGTTTGCTTTGGATTTTCGGGCCGGTTTGGCTGAAACAAGCACTGCCTCATCCTTTCTCATTTTGAGTTTATTGGCGTAGGCGTGAGGGCAGTTCTTAAAAACGTGTCCTTCCGAGCCACATAAATTGCACTTTGGCAGCATTGAACAGTCAGAGGCTAAATGTCCCTGTTTGCCACAGGTCTTGCAGCATTTCACAGTGCAGGACGATGCCAGGTGTCCCACAGCACCACAGCGCCGACACACCTTTGGTTGTCCCACATAAAACACATAGCCATTGCAGGCGCCCAGCCGGATTGTAGAGGGCAGGTGCCTTAAGCCTCCATTTACGCTGTCCGGTAGCAAGCGAACCTCGAATTTCCTTGCTCCTGTTTTTATACCATCAACATCTCTAACCTCAGTTCCATGGTGGACGGTGCAGTACTGGTTAAGCCAGGTGTGAATGTCCTCCGTCTTTGCCAGTTCCGAGAACATAACAACATGCACCGTTTTCCTCTCTCTCTGTGTCAGAGGCTGCAAGTTGATCTTCTCAAGTGCAGGAACTTTGCCTCTTTTTGCCTCAAACACATCCACGCATTGTTCAAACAGAGGATAGGTAGCAAATACAACCTCAAATGCTTTCTGACCTGGGAGAGCGAAGATGAAATCCAAGTGCCGAGGTTCAAAGCCAAGTTCCTTCTGTAACACTTTTCTGCTGAACTGCATACGATCCATGAAGAGGTCATCCAAGAGCTCAAAACGTACAGCATTCTTACGGGATCCAAAGGTTGCCATTTCAAAAACCGCAAATCGAACACTGCTTCCAACTAAAGAAAAACAATCCAACCACTCCACCTACAGGCTGATCAAGGTATCTCCCCTGCCAGGTAAGTATGAGTTAAACAGGCCCCTGCAAGCGGCCCGCACCCACAGCACAAATCGCGCAGCCTAGGCCACCTCCTCGCCCCGCACGCCACCGCCTCCTGCTGGGCCCACTCTTTCACACACTCAAACGCCACACTGACACTCAAAAGTGTGGGCAAAACGAGAAAACGAGCGTGCCGTTTCCTACACATCTGCAGTCGCCGTTGCGCATTCGCAGCATGTCCCGGGATGCAATTCGGCCTCATTTGCATAACTCCAGATCGGCAGATCGCCACGCAAGCTCGCGACGTGCGCCTGCCACACACCGAACAAACCTTTTCAGCAATTTCCAAAAAACGGGCCTGCTCGCCTGCCCACAAGGCTCCGTCTCTTACCTGCTCTCCAGAGCCTGCTGCCTTCTGTGCTTTTCTCTCGGCACCGCTGCAGCGCACACAACTCCTGCAGCGGGAGGGGGGGAGAAAGTTCCCACGCTCCGCCGCAGGGAAGGCTCGCTCCGTGCGCACACGTCCTTTCGATGCCAGTCCAACAAGTGCTCCGCATTAGCTGCGTCGGGGCTCCGGCGTGTCGCACCTCACCTCACCTCGCACTGCCCCCTCCTTGAATGTCTGCCGCTGGGCATGCCCCGCTCTCCTCCGCCTTATCTTATCGCGTGTGAGCACCGACAATGGCCACAATGCCGGGGAATGGCACCTGTAAAGTGTTAATTGGGGCACAGGAACAGCCCGTCTCGTCTCGGGGGGGCTGGCTTCAGAGACAATACAGCAAACACAGCGGGGCGGGGGAAGAAGACGACACCACACATGCGGGTACATTCAGCTCCGGCGGGAACGAGACATTTGTCGGTCTTTTCAAGTGCCGAGAGCCGAGCAATCCTTCACTTGTATCATTTCTCCCCGGTGACTAGATCTGGCCCTGCGACTCTCGACTGGGCTCATCCCCGGGGCAGCCCAGCAGGTGTGAGCCTGGCCGGCACCCGGATGGGAGATTCCACCCCGGAAAAACTCCGGTTGCTGCTGCTCCTGCAAGAGGTGTGACTGGGACCAGTAGGGAGCGCTCACCCTGCGGGCTGTGTGGCTCTCTTACGCCCCAGCCTCCTGATGGCGACACTCTGCTGCACAAACAGGCGCCGTCCTTCGGGGGAGGCGTCAAACCGAGGTCCCGACCCTCCTTGGCCATTAGGAAACCCCAGGGCGTCTCTCAAAAAGAGACGCCGGGGGTGTCCCTCTGGTGTTAGTGCTCCCCTTTACCCATCAGTCGGGGTCTCCTCCTAATCCCCGTCTCACCTGTAACAATCAATGACGAGGCCCCCCTGTCCGTGAGATTTAGTACTCGCGCAAGAGACCGGGGGCAGAGCGCGAACGCGGTCCCCCGCCCCCCACAAAGTGCGCGCTCCGGGTCCTGCAACACAGCGGAAGGGCAGCGAGAAGGAGCCTCTTGCTCTGACGCCGCAAGGCCACAAGAGGGCGGAGGCGCCGCGCGCCCGGCCGACGTGTTGGACCGGTGCGCTTTACGTGCTGAAATAAACACGCGAAAGCCCCGAAATGTTTCCAGAGTGCTGTGCACTGGAGGTTTTTGTCTGGTGAAGACTTGCCTGGTGCTCCTCCGTGCAGATTGTTTGTCCTCCTCCAGTGCGGGACGAGCCAACACAAGGGAGCGCATTCGCCAACATCCAGGCACGCAATGCGATTTGGAAAGCAGCTCCTTTCCAAAGAGTTGCACACGAACGATCCTTCAGTCCCGCTCGGGGGGCACGGAAGCCCCGCCACACACAGCTTCAAGTAGCGAGTCAGGCGCCGGGGCTTTCGCTTACGGCCACACCACCCTGAACACGCCCGATCTCGTCTGATCTCGGAAGCTAAGCAGCGTCGGGCCTGGTTAGTACTTGGATGGGAGACTGCCTGGGAATACCAGGTGCTATAAGCTCTTGCTCTCCCGGCCAGCAGGGGTCGCCGTTGGTGCCGTAGGCTTTGGGAGGAAAACCTGCAGGATGGAAAGGTGATCTATAGCCTCATCTCTAGAGATGTTTTGTTGCTGTGGCATGTGTGTGACCCATATTCAAAAAAAAAAACCCGTCTGTAAAACGAATATCGAAGCTGCCTCTAAATCTGCAAATGAAGATGAGTCGATAAACCACTCGTTTTTCGTATAACTAGACATATATTCATTTGTTACCGATTTCATTCATTGAGCACGGATACAATAGAGGTACAGCCATTCACTGTTTGACATGTCTGCACTGGTACAGAACCGAGCAATCAGAAAACGGGTGAAACTGTCTTTAGACTCAGCATACAGTACCGAGGCCCCCCATGACCAAATAAAGGCTAACCTCGATAATCAGCCTAAAGAACGCAGACTACAGCAAAACGACTGACTTTGAAAAGGGAATGAACGTCCGGAAGGAGTAGTGGAACTAGCTTGAGATGCTTCTCCGGACCCCTAACTAAAAGCCAGCGAGAACCAGCAGCGGCGTCCACTCCTGTCGAACCGCGATCCTTCCGCAGCCACGCAGCTCGTGGTGTCCTAACCCTCCCGTATCTGATTTTGGACCAAGCACATCAGGGGAGAGCGCGAACGCAGTCCCCCACTACCAGAAATTATGCAGTCGAGATTCCCACATTTGGGGAATTCGCAGGGGTCAGCACAGCCGGAGTGCAATGGCCAAGCCTCGCCCTGGGTGAACCTCCTTCTTGATCAAAGTATCTCCCCTGCCAGGTAAGTATGAGTTAAACAGGCCCCTGCAAGCGGCCCGCACCCACAGCACAAATCGCGCAGCCTAGGCCACCTCCTCGCCCCGCACGCCACCGCCTCCTGCTGGGCCCACTCTTTCACACACTCACACGCCACACTAACACTCAAAAGTGTGGGCAAAACGAGAAAACGAGCGCGCCGTTTCCTACACATCTGCAGTCGCCGTTGCGCATTCGCAGCATGTCCCGGGATGCAATTCGGCCTCATTTGCATAACTCCAGACCGGCAGATCGCCACGCAAGCTCGCGACGTGCGCCTGCCACACACCGAACAAACCTTTTCAGCAATTTCCAAAAAACGGGCCTGCTCGCCTGCCCACAAGGCTCCGTCTCTTACCTGCTCTCCAGAGCCTGCTGCCTTCTGTGCTTTTCTCTCGGCACCGCTGCAGTGCACACAACTCCTGCAGCGGGAGGGGGGGAGAAAGTTCCCGCGCTCCGCCGCAGGGAAGGCTCGCTCCGTGCGCACACGTCCTTTCGATGCCAGTCCAACAAGTGCTCCGCATTAGCTGCGTCGGGGCTCCGGCGTGTCGCACCTCACCTCACCTCGCACTGCCCCCTCCTTGAATGTCTGCCGCTGGGCATGCCCCGCTCTCCTCCGCCTTATCTTATCGCGTGTGAGCACCGACAATGGCCACAATGCCGGGGAATGGCACCTGTAAAGTGTTAATTGGGGCACAGGAACAGCCCATCTCGTCTCGGGGGGGCCGGCTTCAGAGACAATACAGCAAACACAGCGGGGCGGGGGAAGAAGACGACACCACACATGCGGGTACATTCAGCTCCGGCGGGAACGAGACATTTGTCGGTCTTTTCAAGTGCCGAGAGCCGAGCAATCCTTCACTTGTATCGTTTCTCCCCGGTGACTAGATCTGGCCCTGCGACTCTCGACTGGGCTCACCCCCGGGGCAGCCCAGCAGGTGTGAGCCTGGCCGGCACCCGGATGGGAGATTCCACCCCGGAAAAGCTCCGGTTGCTGCTGCTCCTGCAAGAGGTGTGACTGGGACCAGTAGGGAGCGCTCACCCTGCGGGCTGTGTGGCTCTCTTACGCCCCAGCCTCCTGATGGCGACACTCTGCTGCACAAACAGAGGTCAAACCGAGGTCCCGACCCTCCTTGGCCATTAGGAAACCCCAGGGCGTCTCTCAAAAAGAGACGCCGGGGGTGTCCCTCTGGTGTTAGTGCTCCCCTTTACCCATCAGTCGGGGTCTCCTCCTAATCCCCGTCTCACCTGTAACAATCAATGACGAGGCCCCCCTGTCCGTGAGATTTAGTACTCGCGCAAGAGACCGGGGGCAGAGCGCGAACGCGGTCCCCCGCCCCCCACAAAGTGCGCGCTCCGGGTCCTGCAACACAGCGGAAGGGCAGCGAGAAGGAGCCTCTTGCTCTGACGCCGCAAGGCCACAAGAGGGCGGAGGCGCCGCGCGCCCGGCCGACGTGTTGGACCGGTGCGCTTTACGTGCTGAAATAAACACGCGAAAGCCCCGAAATGTTTCCAGAGTGCTGTGCACTGGAGGTTTTTGTCTGGTGAAGACTTGCCTGGTGCTCCTCCGTGCAGATTGTTTGTCCTCCTCCAGTGCGGGACGAGTCAACACAAGGGAGCGCATTCGCCAACATCCAGGCACGCAATGCGATTTGGAAAGCAGCTCCTTTCCAAAGAGTTGCACACGAACGATCCTTCAGTCCCGCTCGGGGGGCACGGAACCCCCGCCACACACAGCTTCAAGTAGCGAGTCAGGCGCCAGGGCTTTCGCTTACGGCCACACCACCCTGAACACGCCCGATCTCGTCTGATTTTGGAAGCTAAGCAGCGTCGGGTCTGGTTAGTACTTGGATGGGACACTGCCTGGGAATACCAGGTGCTGTAAGCTTTTGCTCTCCCGGCCAGCAGGGGTCGCCGTTGGTGCCGTAGGCTTTGGGAGGAAAACCTGCAGGATGGAAAGGTGATCTATAGCCTCATCTCTAGAGATGTTTTGTTGCTGTGGCATGTGTGTGACCCATATTCAAAAAAAAAAACCCGTCTGTAAAACGAATATCGAAGCTGCCTCTAAATCTGCAAATGAAGATGAGTCGATAAACCACTCGTTTTTCGTATAACTAGACATATATTCATTTGTTACCGATTTCATTCATTGAGCACGGATACAGTAGAGGTACAGCCATTCACTGTTTGACATGTCTGCACTGGTACAGAACCGAGCAATCAGAAAACGGGTGAAACTGTCTTTAGACTCAGCATACAGTACCGAGGCCCCCCATGACCAAATAAAGGCTAACCTCGATAATCAGCCTAAAGAACGCAGACTACAGCAAAACGACTGACTTTGAAAAGGGAATGAACGTCCGGAAGGAGTAGTGGAACTAGCTTGAGATGCTTCTCCGGACCCCTAACTAAAAGCCAGCGAGAACCAGCAGCGGCGTCCACTCCTGTCGAACCGGGATCCTTCCGCAGCCACGCAGCTCGTGGTGTCCTAACCCTCCCGTATCTGATTTTGGACCAAGCACATCAGGGGAGAGCGCGAACGCAGTCCCCCACTACCAGAAATTATGCAGTCGAGATTCCCACATTTGGGGAATTCGCAGGGGTCAGCACAGCCGGAGTGCAATGGCCGAGCCTCGCCCTGGGTGAACCGATTTCGATTTCGATTTTTAAGAACTTTATTTTCTTTTCACAAAAAAATACAGGAAATCACAAATCAGAAAGCTTTACATTAATATACATACTTAAAACAGTATATATGATCACATCTCATTACATTTTGACACGGTAACAGTTACATAGCAACAATTTTCTTTTTTTCTGGTGCAAATCACATTCTTTATTTAAACATGATAATGTTTTTCACAGTTTCTTGAGATACTGTCCAATGCTCTCTATTTCCCACAGATTTTCTGCTTCCTCCCTCCCTTCTCTCCACAGATCTCTGAGGTAATAGTTCTCTCGGGTGATGAACAGGGCCAGGCTACCTGCTGCCTTGACTGGGACCTCGATGCCTTTGAACAGCCCCATGTTCCTCACTCTCCACAGGGCGTCTTTCCCACTGTTCACCACGGCCCAGATCCTGTCAAACACGTCAGGAGGAAGCTTGACAGGAGAGATGCCGTATATGATGAAAGCAGCGGTCAGGGTAAATTGGGGCGAGAGAGCCTGCAACCAATCTTCAAACTGTGCCCAGAAGGCCTTAGCAAAAAAGCAGGACCACAGGAGATGGGTCACAGTCTCCTCCTCGCCGCAGCCCACCCTAACGCAGCGAGGGCTGGGGGTGAGGCCCCTACGGTACAAGAAAGTTCGTACCGGTAAGCACTGGTGGACGACACTCCAGGCTAAATCTCTGTGAATGTTGCACAGAAATTTAGAGGATGTGTGTTTCCACACCTTCCTTGTTTGGGCTGATGTTAAAATGCCCACAGGGGTCTGCCTATTGTTCTGGGGTGCTACGAAATCTTCCAGTTTTTGGACGCTGACATCTCGGAGGGGAATATGGCCAATTGGGTGAGATCTTAGAAAACTTTTAACTGTCCCATAAATTGCAGGGCATGTGTCAGAGAGTGGGACGTCCAGCTTGGGTCTGACACCCCACACTCTGGACACCTCCCTACCTACCCAGAGCCTGGAAAAATAAGTCCAGGTACGCGCTGCAGGTGCTGTTGCAAAGCCTCTCAGCACAGAGGCCAGGAAAATGCACAGCAGCTTCGTAGCAATATCTGGGACAGACTTCCCCCCTGAGGGTAGCGGCCTGTACATTATTTCCCTTCTGAGTCTTTCCTGCTTCCCACCCCATAGAAATTGAAACATCAATCTCCTCAGCACCGCCGCAACACGGTGTGGGATTGGGAAGGTAGAAGCCAGAAAATTCAAGACAGGCAAGAGCTCGGCTTTGATGACCAGCACCTTCCCTGTCATGGTGAGGTCTCGGTCCTTCCATTGCATCAGTTTTTTGTTTAAGATTGGCAATTTGTTCTGCCAATTTACTGTTCCCATCTCTTCTCCAAAATACACCCCCAGGACCTTAATTCTCTTCTCTTGCAGCCTGAGATCATGTCCTTCTTTTGGCTCCCTCCAGTTCTGATAAAAAATCTCACTCTTAGATGTGTTAATTTTTGCGGAGGAAGCCAAAGAGAACCGATCACAGCACTGCAGAGCTCTGCTAATTGAGGCATTGTCAGAGAGGAGCAGGGTGACATCATCCATGTATAGAGATGTCTTTACCTCTCCTCCCCCACTTCCAGGCACTGGTATCCCATTAATGGCCTGATCCTGGCGCAAGGCACAGGCTAAGGGCTCCATAGCCAAAACGAATAACAAGGGGGATAATGGGCAGCCCTGCCTCACCCCTGAACAGACTTCAAAGGTGCGTGATCTATTGCCATTAACCATGACTCTGCTGTTGCTACCTGTGTACAGCAGGTTAATCCACTTTCTCATGATGGGGCCAAACTTCATGTGCTCAAGTACCGATGTTAAGTACTGCCGGTTTAGGCGGTCAAAGGCCTTTTCTAGGTCTACACCTAAAATGCACAGAGGGAGGGAGCGATCCTCAGAGTACAGACAGACATCCCTCAACAAGGCCAGGTTGTCGCTCATCAGGCGTCCTGCTATCCCACAAGTCTGTTCTTTCCCTACCAGTGAGGCCACTACATTTTGTAGGCGCAGGAAAAGGGCTTTGGACAGGATCTTAGTGTCCACGCCTAACAGGCTGAGGGGTCTCCAGTTCTTTATGTCATTTTTTGCTCCTTTCTTAAACAAGAGAGAGATAGTGCCTTCTCTTAAGGAGTCAGGCAGCAATTCTGTCTTGTAGCTTTCCTCGAATAGGAGCAGTAGCGGATCCTGAAGCAGATCCCAAAAGGTGCAATAAAATTCTTTAGGGAGCCCGTCAGCACCCGGAGTTTTCCCCTTCTGTAAGCTCTCCATAGCCTGTCTCAGCTCTTCTACTGTCAAATCCCTCTCAAGTACTTCCCTATCTTCTTCACTCAAAATGTTTTCTAGCTTTGAGGTAAAAAAATGAATATCTTCATCCTTTACCTCTGTAGAGCTGTACAGTCTTGAGTAGAAGGCCTCGGTGCAGGAGAGGATAGCACTCGGCTCTGTTCTCTCTCGTCCCTCCTCATCAACTACACTTTCCATGACAGTCTTGGAGCCTACCACTTTCCTGAAAAAGAAGCGAGTACACTTCTCATTTTCTTCCAAGAACTGCACTCTGCTTCTTAACAGCACTCCTCGACTACTTTCTTCGGCTATGCTCCGGATGTCCTTTTTTAAAAGGGCGATATCCTCGAGCACATCGAAGCCACTGTGCAGCATCGTGTAGAGACGCTGCAGCTGCCTCTGTTTCCTGGCTAGCACTCCTCTCCGTCTGGCAGCAGCCTTCCTTCCCTCAGCCATGAAAAAGGCCTTTGTCCTCATCTTCACCTCCTCCCACCACTCTCCTACTGACCCGTACAGACACTGCAAGGACAGCCACTGTGATAGTTTCTCCTTGTAGCGGGATACTACCCCCTCGTTCTCTAGCAGCTTTGTGTTGAGCTTCCAGAGGCCTGGGCCAAAGACAGTCCCGCCCTGGAGTTCCACTCTACACCCTAAAGCCTGATGATCTGAGAAGAAGACAGGCTGAAGAGTGACCCCAACAACTTTCACTCTCTCTGAGACAAAGCAATAGTCAATTCTGGAGCTGCTATTCCTCCCTGACCATGTATATCCTGCTGTTGTGGGATATATACATCTATATGTGTCTGAGAGTTTAAAGTCTTGAACTAAGTTATGCAGGGCCAGTGAGCTGGAATCCAATTTTATCGGAGAGCTAGACTGCCTGTCTGTGTGCTCTAAGATACAATTAAAATCCCCTCCCACTATCACGTCTGTGCTGCATAACAATAGGGGGGAGAGTGCCTTGAGTAGCTCCACCCTTCCTCCTACGTCAGTAGGGCAATACACATTGATTAGCCGCAGGTTAACGGTCCCCCATTCCACATCCACACACAGCAACCTGCCATCTATGACCCTCTGAATACTTTTCAATTTGAATGCCCATCCTTTGAAAAGAATGGCCACGCCAGAGGCTCTGTTGTTATTGTCCCCTGACCAAACAGAAGGCCCTTTATCCCACCTATCTTCAAAACTTTTATACCTCTCTTGATAGGCTAAAGCACACTCCTGCAACATCAACACATCTCCCTCTCTCTGCTGGAGGTAATCAAAGACAGACTGGCATTTAACTCTGTCATTGATACCTCTTGTGTTAAGAGAAATTATGTTAAGAGCCATATTACATAAGAAAGTGGAACCAGTCTTTACAAAACACATTTCTCTTCGGTCTCACCTGTTACCTTTTTCTTTTTCTTTTTCTTCTTACCAATTTCCTGCCAGCCATCCTCTGAATGAGCCTTCATCAGGGTGGCAGCAGTAAAAGCGTTCACAGAGTCCATTTCAAGGAAGGGGGTAGAGGGAGGGGTGGAGAGGTTCCAGCTGTCCCCATCGCCATGCTCTCCTTCCTCCTCGCTCGGGGAGAAAACAGAGTCATTTTTTCTTTTCCTCAAGTCCAGCTCCTGGGAGCACTGAGGGGAAAGGGGTGCAGCCGATGCACCAGTCTCCTCTTCCCCCTCACCCACCAGCTGCTGCAGATCCTCCGTGATGGACTGGATGGAGGAGAGGAGGGCATCTGTAGCACTTGCAGAGTCTGAGAAAAGCAGCTCCGCTGAATCCTGGGTATCCTCGCTGGACCCGCTCCACCGGGGGGCCCCACACTGGCCCTCGTTCTGAGGAGCAGGAGTGGGGGAGGGGTCCTCGCTGTTCTCGGGGGTTTTCAAACCCTCGTGCTTGTCTGGTGCAGTCTGCGGTTGTGGGGGCGTAGTGGATTTCTCTTCCACCAGCCCCGGAGCCACAGCAGGACTGATCCTGGCTGGAGGCTGAGAGTCTTTGTCCAACAAGGGTTCTTTGTTTGACTTGTTGTTTGCTTTGGATTTTCGGGCCGGTTTGGCTGAAACAAGCACTGCCTCATCCTTTCTCATTTTGAGTTTATTGGCGTAGGCGTGAGGGCAGTTCTTAAAAACGTGTCCTTCCGAGCCACATAAATTGCACTTTGGCAGCATTGAACAGTCAGAGGCTAAATGTCCCTGTTTGCCACAGGTCTTGCAGCATTTCACAGTGCAGGACGATGCCAGGTGTCCCACAGCACCACAGCGCCGACACACCTTTGGTTGTCCCACATAAAACACATAGCCATTGCAGGCGCCCAGCCGGATTGTAGAGGGCAGGTGCCTTAAGCCTCCATTTACGCTGTCCGGTAGCAAGCGAACCTCGAATTTCCTTGCTCCTGTTTTTATACCATCAACATCTCTAACCTCAGTTCCATGGTGGACGGTGCAGTACTGGTTAAGCCAGGTGTGAATGTCCTCCGTCTTTGCCAGTTCCGAGAACATAACAACATGCACCGTTTTCCTCTCTCTCTGTGTCAGAGGCTGCAAGTTGATCTTCTCAAGTGCAGGAACTTTGCCTCTTTTTGCCTCAAACACATCCACGCATTGTTCAAACAGAGGATAGGTAGCAAATACAACCTCAAATGCTTTCTGACCTGGGAGAGCGAAGATGAAATCCAAGTGCCGAGGTTCAAAGCCAAGTTCCTTCTGTAACACTTTTCTGCTGAACTGCATACGATCCATGAAGAGGTCATCCAAGAGCTCAAAACGTACAGCATTCTTACGGGATCCAAAGGTTGCCATTTCAAAAACCGCAAATCGAACACTGCTTCCAACAAAAGAAAAACAATCCAACCACTCCACCTACAGGCTGATCAAGGTATCTCCCCTGCCAGGTAAGTATGAGTTAAACAGGCCCCTGCAAGCGGCCCGCACCCACAGCACAAATCGCGCAGCCTAGGCCACCTCCTCGCCCCGCACGCCACCGCCTCCTGCTGGGCCCACTCTTTCACACACTCAAACGCCACACTGACACTCAAAAGTGTGGGCAAAACGAGAAAACGAGCGTGCCGTTTCCTACACATCTGCAGTCGCCGTTGCGCATTCGCAGCATGTCCCGGGATGCAATTCGGCCTCATTTGCATAACTCCAGATCGGCAGATCGCCACGCAAGCTCGCGACGTGCGCCTGCCACACACCGAACAAACCTTTTCAGCAATTTCCAAAAAACGGGCCTGCTCGCCTGCCCACAAGGCTCCGTCTCTTACCTGCTCTCCAGAGCCTGCTGCCTTCTGTGCTTTTCTCTCGGCACCGCTGCAGCGCACACAACTCCTGCAGCGGGAGGGGGGGAGAAAGTTCCCACGCTCCGCCGCAGGGAAGGCTCGCTCCGTGCGCACACGTCCTTTCGATGCCAGTCCAACAAGTGCTCCGCATTAGCTGCGTCGGGGCTCCGGCGTGTCGCACCTCACCTCACCTCGCACTGCCCCCTCCTTGAATGTCTGCCGCTGGGCATGCCCCGCTCTCCTCCGCCTTATCTTATCGCGTGTGAGCACCGACAATGGCCACAATGCCGGGGAATGGCACCTGTAAAGTGTTAATTGGGGCACAGGAACAGCCCGTCTCGTCTCGGGGGGGCTGGCTTCAGAGACAATACAGCAAACACAGCGGGGCGGGGGAAGAAGACGACACCACACATGCGGGTACATTCAGCTCCGGCGGGAACGAGACATTTGTCGGTCTTTTCAAGTGCCGAGAGCCGAGCAATCCTTCACTTGTATCATTTCTCCCCGGTGACTAGATCTGGCCCTGCGACTCTCGACTGGGCTCATCCCCGCGGCAGCCCAGCAGGTGTGAGCCTGGCCGGCACCCGGATGGGAGATTCCACCCCGGAAAAACTCCGGTTGCTGCTGCTCCTGCAAGAGGTGTGACTGGGACCAGTAGGGAGCGCTCACCCTGCGGGCTGTGTGGCTCTCTTACGCCCCAGCCTCCTGATGGCGACACTCTGCTGCACAAACAGGCGCCGTCCTTCGGGGGAGGCGTCAAACCGAGGTCCCGACCCTCCTTGGCCATTAGGAAACCCCAGGGCGTCTCTCAAAAAGAGACGCCGGGGGTGTCCCTCTGGTGTTAGTGCTCCCCTTTACCCATCAGTCGGGGTCTCCTCCTAATCCCCGTCTCACCTGTAACAATCAATGACGAGGCCCCCCTGTCCGTGAGATTTAGTACTCGCGCAAGAGACCGGGGGCAGAGCGCGAACGCGGTCCCCCGCCCCCCACAAAGTGCGCGCTCCGGGTTCCCTCTCGGGACCCTGCAACACAGCGGAAGGGCAGCGAGAAGGAGCCTCTTGCTCTGACGCCGCAAGGCCACAAGAGGGCGGAGGCGCCGCGCGCCCGGCCGACGTGTTGGACCGGTGCTCTTTACGTGCTGAAATAAACACGCGAAAGCCCCGAAATGTTTCCAGAGTGCTGTGCACTGGAGGTTTTTGTCTGGTGAAGACTTGCCTGGTGCTCCTCCGTGCAGATTGTTTGTCCTCCTCCAGTGCGGGACGTGCCAACACAAGGGAGCGCATTCGCCAACATCCAGGCACGCAATGCGATTTGGAAAGCAGCTCCTTTCCAAAGAGTGGCACACGAACGATCCTTCAGTCCCGCTCGGGGGGCACGGAACCCCCGCCACACACAGCTTCAAGTAGCGAGTCAGGCGCCAGGGCTTTCGCTTACGGCCACACCACCCTGAACACGCCCGATCTCGTCTGATCTCGGAAGCTAAGCAGTGTTGGGCCTGGTTAGTACTTGGATGGGAGACTGCCTGGGAATACCAGGTGCTGTAAGCTTTTGCTCTCCCGGCCAGCAGGGGTCGCCGTTGGTGCCGTAGGCTTTGGGAGGAAAACCTGCAGGATGGAAAGGTGATCTATAGCCTCATCTCTAGAGATGTTTTGTTGCTGTGGCATGTGTGTGACCCATATTCAAAAAAAAAAACCCGTCTGTAAAACGAATATCGAAGCTGCTTCTAAATCTGCAAATGAAGATGAGTCGATAAACCACTCGTTTTTCGTATAACTAGACATATATTCATTTGTTACCGATTTCATTCATTGAGCATGGATACAATAGAGGTACAGCCATTCACTGTTTGACATGTCTGCACTGGTACAGAACCGAGCAATCAGAAAACGGGTGAAACTGTCTTTAGACTCAGCATACAGTACCGAGGCCCCCCATGACCAAATAAAGGCTAACCTCGATAATCAGCCTAAAGAACGCAGACTACAGCAAAACGACTGACTTTGAAAAGGGAATGAACGTCCGGAAGGAGTAGTGGAACTAGCTTGAGATGCTTCTCCGGACCCCTAACTAAAAGCCAGCGAGAACCAGCAGCGGCGTCCACTCCTGTCGAACCGGGATCCTTCCGCAGCCACGCAGCTCGTGGTGTCCTAACCCTCCCGTATCTGATTTTGGACCAAGCACATCAGGGGAGAGCGCGAACGCAGTCCCCCACTACCAGAAATTATGCAGTCGAGATTCCCACATTTGGGGAATTCACAGGGGTCAGCACAGCCGGAGTGCAATGGCCAAGCCTCGCCCTGGGTGAACCTCCTTCTTGATCAAAGTATCTCCCCTGCCAGGTAAGTATGAGTTAAACAGGCCCCTGCAAGCGGCCCGCACCCACAGCACAAATCGCGCAGCCTAGGCCACCTCCTCGCCCCGCACGCCACCGCCTCCTGCTGGGCCCACTCTTTCACACACTCACACGCCACACTAACACTCAAAAGTGTGGGCAAAACGAGAAAACGAGCGCGCCGTTTCCTACACATCTGCAGTCGCCGTTGCGCATTCGCAGCATGTCCCGGGATGCAATTCGGCCTCATTTGCATAACTCCAGACCGGCAGATCGCCACGCAAGCTCGCGACGTGCGCCTGCCACACACCGAACAAACCTTTTCAGCAATTTCCAAAAAACGGGCCTGCTCGCCTGCCCACAAGGCTCCGTCTCTTACCTGCTCTCCAGAGCCTGCTGCCTTCTGTGCTTTTCTCTCGGCACCGCTGCAGTGCACACAACTCCTGCAGCGGGAGGGGGGGAGAAAGTTCCCACGCTCCGCCGCAGGGAAGGCTCGCTCCGTGCGCACACGTCCTTTCGATGCCAGTCCAACAAGTGCTCCGCATTAGCTGCGTCGGGGCTCCGGCGTGTCGCACCTCACCTCACCTCGCACTGCCCCCTCCTTGAATGTCTGCCGCTGGGCATGCCCCGCTCTCCTCCACCTTATCTTATCGTGTGTGAGCACCGACAATGGCCACAATGCCGGGGAATGGCACCTGTAAAGTGTTAATTGGGGCACAGGAACAGCCCGTCTTGTCTCGGGGGGGGCGGCTTCAGAGACAATACAGCAAACACAGCGGGGCGGGGGAAGAAGACGACACCACACATGCGGGTACATTCAGCTCCGGCGGGAACGAGACATTTGTCGGTCTTTTGAAGTGCCGAGAGCCGAGCAATCCTTCACTTGTATCGTTTCTCCCCGGTGACTAGATCTGGCCCTGCGACTCTCGACTGGGCTCACCCCCGGGGCAGCCCAGCAGGTGTGAGCCTGGCCGGCACCCGGATGGGAGATTCCACCCCGGAAAAACTCCGGTTGCTGCTGCTCCTGCAAGAGGTGTGACTGGGACCAGTAGGGAGCGCTCACCCTGCGGGCTGTGTGGCTCTCTTATGCCCCAGCCTCCTGATGGCGACACTCTGCTGCACAAACAGGCGCCGTCCTTCGGGGGAGGCGTCAAACCGAGGTCCCGACCCTCCTTGGCCATTAGGAAACCCCAGGGCGTCTCTCAAAAAAAGACGC
The DNA here is from genome assembly GCF_059453375.1 of Lepisosteus platostomus. NCBI lineage: Eukaryota > Metazoa > Chordata > Actinopteri > Semionotiformes > Lepisosteidae > Lepisosteus > Lepisosteus platostomus. The sequence goes on along the minus strand of NW_028291505.1, from coordinate 38,155 downwards.
CGGGGGTGTCCCTCTGGTGTTAGTGCTCCCCTTTACCCATCAGTCGGGGTCTCCTCCTAATCCCCGTCTCACCTGTAACAATCAATGACGAGGCCCCCCTGTCCGTGAGATTTAGTACTCGCGCAAGAGACCGGGGGCAGAGCGCGAACGCGGTCCCCCGCCCCCCACAAAGTGCGCGCTCCAGGTTCCCTCTCGGGGCCCTGCAACACAGCGGAAGGGCAGCGAGAAGGAGCCTCTTGCTCTGATGCCGCAAGGCCACAAGAGGGCGGAGGCGCCGCGCGCCCGGCCGACGTGTTGGACCGGTGCGCTTTACGTGCTGAAATAAACACGCGAAAGCCCCGAAATGTTTCCAGAGTGCTGTGCACTGGAGGTTTTTGTCTGGTGAAGACTTGCCTGGTGCTCCTCCGTGCAGATTGTTTGTCCTCCTCCAGTGCGGGACGAGTCAACACAAGGGAGCGCATTCGCCAACATCCAGGCACGCAATGCGATTTGGAAAGCAGCTCCTTTCCAAAGAGTTGCACACGAACGATCCTTCAGTCCCGCTCGGGGGGCACGGAACCCCCGCCACACACAGCTTCAAGTAGCGAGTCAGGCACCGGGGCTTTCGCTTACGGCCACACCACCCTGAACACGCCCGATCTCGTCTGATCTCGGAAACTAAGCAGCGTCGGGCCTGGTTAGTACTTGGATGTGAGACTGCCTGGGAATACCAGGTGCTGTAAGCTTTTGCTCTCCCGGCCAGCAGGGGTCGCCGTTGGTGCCGTAGGCTTTGGGAGGAAAACCTGCAGGATGGAAAGGTGATCTATAGCCTCATCTCTAGAGATGTTTTGTTGCTGTGGCATGTGTGTGACCCATATTCAAAAAAAAAAACCCGTCTGTAAAACGAATATCGAAGCTGCCTCTAAATCTGCAAATGAAGATGAGTCGATAAACCACTCGTTTTTCGTATAACTAGACATATATTCATTTGTTACCGATTTCATTCATTGAGCATGGATACAATAGAGGTACAGCCATTCACTGTTTGACATGTCTGCACTGGTACAGAACCGAGCAATCAGAAAACGGGTGAAACTGTCTTTAGACTCAGCATACAGTACCGAGGCCCCCCATGACCAAATAAAGGCTAACCTCGATAATCAGCCTAAAGAACGCAGACTACAGCAAAACGACTGACTTTGAAAAGGGAATGAATGTCCGGAAGGAGTAGTGGAACTAGCTTGAGATGCTTCTCCGGACCCCTAACTAAAAGCCAGCGAGAACCAGCAGCGGCGTCCACTCCTGTCGAACCGGGATCCTTCCGCAGCCACGCAGCTCGTGGTGTCCTAACCCTCCCCTATCTGATTTTGGACCAAGCACATCAGGGGAGAGCGCGAACGCAGTCCCCCACTACCAGAAATTATGCAGTCGAGATTCCCACATTTGGGGAATTCGCAGGGGTCAGCACAGCCGGAGTGCAATGGCCGAGCCTCGCCCTGGGTGAACCTCCTTCTTGATCAAGGTATCTCCCCTGCCAGGTAAGTATGAGTTAAACAGGCCCCTGCAAGCGGCCCGCACACACAGCACAAATCGCGCAGCCTAGGCCACCTCCTCGCCCCGCATTCCACCGCCTCCTGCTGGGCCCACTCTTTCACACAATCACACGCCACACTAACACTCAAAAGTGTGGGCAAAACGAGAAAACGAGGGCGCCGTTTCCTACACATCTGCAGTCGCCGTTGCGCATTCGCAGCATGTCCCGGGATGCAATTCGGCCTCATTTGCATAACTCCAGACCGGCAGATCGCCACGCAAGCTCGCGACGTGCGCCTGCCACACACCGAACAAACCTTTTCAGCAATTTCCAAAAAACGGGCCTGCTCGCCTGCCCACAAGGCTCCGTCTCTTACCTGCTCTCCAGAGCCTGCTGCCTTCTGTGCTTTTCTCTCGGCACCGCTGCAGTGCACACAACTCCTGCAGCGGGAGGGGGGGAGAAAGTTCCCACGCTCCGCCGCAGGGAAGGCTCACTCCGTGCGCACACGTCCTTTCGATGCCAGTCCAACAAGTGCTCCGCATTAGCTGCGTCGGGGCTCCGGCGTGTCGCACCTCACCTCACCTCGCCCTACCCCCTCCTTGAATGTCTGCGCTGGGCATGCCCCGCTCTCCTCCGCCTTATCTGATCGCGTGTGAGCACCGACAATGGCCACAATGCCGGGGAATGGCACCTGTAAAGTGTTAATTGGGGCACAGGAACAGCCCGTCTCGTCTCGGGGGGGCCGGCTTCAGAGACAATACAGCAAACACAGCGGGGCGGGGGAAGAAGACGACACCACACATGCGGGTACATTCAGCTCCGGCGGGAACGAGACATTTGTCGGTCTTTTCAAGTGCCGAGAGCCAAGCAATCCTTCACTTGTATCGTTTCTCCCCGGTGACTAGATCTGGCCCTGCGACTCTCGACTGGGCTCACCCCCGGGGCAGCCCAGCAGGTGTGAGCCTGGCCGGTACCCGGATAGGAGATTCCACCCCGGAAAAGCTCCGGTTGCTGCTGCTCCTGCAAGAGGTGTGACTGGGACCAGTAGGGAGCGCTCACCCTGCGGGCTGTGTGGCTCTCTTACGCCCCAGCCTCCTGATGGCGACACTCTGCTGCACAAACAGAGGTCAAACCGAGGTCCCGACCCTCCTTGGCCATTAGGAAACCCCAGGGCGTCTCTCAAAAAAAGACGCCGGGGGTGTCCCTCTGGTGTTAGTGCTCCCCTTTACCCATCAGTCGGGGTCTCCTCCTAATCCCCGTCTCACCTGTAACAATCAATGACGAGGCCCCCCTGTCCGTGAGATTTAGTACTCGCGCAAGAGACCGGGGGCAGAGCGCAAACGCGGTCCCCCGCCCCCCACAAAGTGCGCGCTCCGGGTCCTGCAACACAGCGGAAGGGCAGCGAGAAGGAGCCTCTTGCTCTGACGCCGCAAGGCCACAAGAGGGCGGAGGCGCCGCGCGCCCGGCCGACGTGTTGGACCGGTGCGCTTTACGTGCTGAAATAAACACGCGAAAGCCCCGAAATGTTTCCAGAGTGCTGTGCACTGGAGGTTTTTGTCTGGTGAAGACTTGCCTGGTGCTCCTCCGTGCAGATTGTTTGTCCTCCTCCAGTGCGGGACGAGTCAACACAAGGGAGCGCATTCGCCAACATCCAGGCACGCAATGCGATTTGGAAAGCAGCTCCTTTCCAAAGAGTTGCACACGAACGATCCTTCAGTCCCGCTCGGGGGGCACGGAACCCCCGCCACACACAGCTTCAAGTAGCGAGTCAGGCGCCGGGGCTTTCGCTTACGGCCACACCACCCTGAACATGCCTGATCTCGTCTGATCTCGGAAGCTAAGCAGCGTTGGGCCTGGTTAGTACTTGGATGGGAGACTGCCTGGGAATACCAGGTGCTGTAAGCTTTTGCTCTCCCGGCCAGCAGGGGTCGCCGTTGGTGCCGTAGGCTTTGGGAGGAAAACCTGCAGGATGGAAAGGTGATCTATAGCCTCATCTCTAGAGATGTTTTGTTGCTGTGGCATGTGTGTGACCCATATTCAAAAAAAAAAACCCGTCTGTAAAACGAATATCGAAGCTGCCTCTAAATCTGCAAATGAAGATGAGTCGATAAACCACTCGTTTTTCGTATAACTAGACATATATTCATTTGTTACCGATTTCATTCATTGAGCACGGATACAATAGAGGTACAGCCATTCACTGTTTGACATGTCTGCACTGGTACAGAACCGAGCAATCAGAAAACGGGTGAAACTGTCTTTAGACTCAGCATACAGTACCGAGGCCCCCCATGACCAAATAAAGGCTAACCTCGATAATCAGCCTAAAGAACGCAGACTACAGCAAAACGACTGACTTTGAAAAGGGAATGAACGTCCGGAAGGAGTAGTGGAACTAGCTTGAGATGCTTCTCCGGACCCCTAACTAAAAGCCAGCGAGAACCAGCAGCGGCGTCCACTCCTGTCGAACCGGGATCCTTCCGCAGCCACGCAGCTCGTGGTGTCCTAACCCTCCCGTATCTGATTTTGGACCAAGCACATCAGGGGAGAGCGCGAACGCAGTCCCCCACTACCAGAAATTATGCAGTCGAGATTCCCACATTTGGGGAATTCGCAGGGGTCAGCACAGCCGGAGTGCAATGGCCGAGCCTCGCCCTGGGTGAACCTCCTTCTTGATCAAGGTATCTCCCCTGCCAGGTAAGTATGAGTTAAACAGGCCCCTGCAAGCGGCCCGCACCCACAGCACAAATCGCGCAGCCTAGGCCACCTCCTCGCCCCGCACGCCACCGCCTCCTGCTGGGCCCACTCTTTCACACACTCACACGCCACACTAACACTCAAAAGTGTGGGCAAAACGAGAAAACGAGCGCGCCGTTTCCTACACATCTGCAGTCGCCGTTGCGCATTCGCAGCATGTCCCGGGATGCAATTCGGCCTCATTTGCATAACTCCAGACCGGCAGATCGCCACGCAAGCTCGCGACGTGCGCCTGCCACACACCGAACAAACCTTTTCAGCAATTTCCAAAAAACGGGCCTGCTCGCCTGCCCACAAGGCTCCGTCTCTTACCTGCTCTCCAGAGCCTGCTGCCTTCTGTGCTTTTCTCTTGGCACCGCTGCAGTGCACACAACTCCTGCAGCGGGAGGGGGGGAGAAAGTTCCCGCGCTCCGCCGCAGGGAAGGCTCGCTCCGTGCGCACACGTCCTTTCGATGCCAGTCCAACAAGTGCTCCGCATTAGCTGCGTCGGGGCTCCGGCGTGTCGCACCTCACCTCACCTCGCACTGCCCCCTCCTTGAATGTCTGCCCCTGGGCATGCCCCGCTCTCCTCCGCCTTATCTTACCGCGTGTGAGCACCGACAATGGCCACAATGCCGGGGAATGGCACCTGTAAAGTGTTAATTGGGGCACAGGAACAGCCCGTCTCGTCTCGGGGGGGCCGGCTTCAGAGACAATACAGCAAACACAGCGGGGCGGGGGAAGAAGACGACACCACACATGCGGGTACATTCAGCTCCGGCGGGAACGAGACATTTGTCGGTCTTTTCAAGTGCCGAGAGCCGAGCAATCCTTCACTTGTATCGTTTCTCCCCGGTGACTAGATCTGGCCCTGCGACTCTCGACTGGGCTCACCCCCGGGGCAGCCCAGCAGGTGTGAGCCTGGCCGGCACCCGGATGGGAGAGTCCACCCCGGAAAAGCTCCGGTTGCTGCTGCTCCTGCAAGAGGTGTGACTGGGACCAGTAGGGAGCGCTCACCCTGCGGGCTGTGTGGCTCTCTTACGCCCCAGCCTCCTGATGGCGACACTCTGCTGCACAAACAGGCGCCGTCCTTCGGGGGAGGCGTCAAACCGAGGTCCCGACCCTCCTTGGCCATTAGGAAACCCCAGGGCGTCTCTCAAAAAGAGACGCCGGGGGTGTCCCTCTGGTGTTAGTGCTCCCCTTTACCCATCAGTCGGGGTCTCCTCCTAATCCCCGTCTCACCTGTAACAATCAATGACGAGGCCCCCCTGTCCATGAGATTTAGTACTCGCGCAAGAGACCGGGGGCAGAGCGCGAACGCGGTCCCCCGCCCCCCACAAAGTGCGCGCTCCGGGTTCCCTCTCGGGGCCCTGCAACACAGCGGAAGGGCAGCGAGAAGGAGCCTCTTGCTCTGACGCCGCAAGGCCACAAGAGGGCGGAGGCGCCGCGCGCCCGGCCAACGTGTTGGACCGGTGCGCTTTTTAAGTGCTGAAATAAACACGCGAAAGCCCCGAAATGTTTCCAGAGTGCTGTGCACTGGAGGTTTTTGTCTGGTGAAGACTTGCCTGGCGCTCCTCCGTGCAGATTGTTTGTCCTCCTCCAGTGCGGGACGAGCCAACACAAGGGAGCGCATTCGCCAACATCCAGGCACGCAATGCGATTTGGAAAGCAGCTCCTTTCCAAAGAGTTGCACACGAACGATCCTTCAGTCCCGCTCGGGGGGCACGGAACCCCCGCCACACACAGCTTCAAGTAACGAGTCAGGCGCTGGGGCTTTCGCTTACGGCCACACCACCCTGAACACGCCTGATCTCGTCTGATCTCGGAAACTAAGCAGCGTCGGGCCTGGTTAGTACTTGGATGGGAGACTGCCTGGGAATACCAGGTGCTGTAAGCTTTTGCTCTCCCGGCCAGCAGGGGTCGCCGTTGGTGCCGTAGGCTTTGGGAGGAAAACCTGCAGGATGGAAAGGTGATCTATAGCCTCATCTCTAGAGATGTTTTGTTGCTGTGGCATGTGTGTGACCCATATTCAAAAAAAAAAACCCGTCTGTAAAACGAATATCGAAGCTGCCTCTAAATCTGCAAATGAAGATGAGTCGATAAACCACTCGTTTTTCGTATAACTAGACATATATTCATTTGTTACCGATTTCATTCATTGAGCACGGATACAATAGAGGTACAACCATTCACTGTTTGACATGTCTGCACTGGTACAGAACCGAGCAATCAGAAAATGGGTGAAACTGTCTTTAGACTCAGCATACAGTAACCACTCGGCCACCTCGTCTAGGAAACTGGGCTGTCCTGACATGGGTTGGCGCACTCCAGTTGATCTTTTTCTTTTTTTTCCCTCATACTCGAGGGTCATTTTCCTGTTCCACATGCAATTTCAACATTTTCCTTGGGAGATGTCAAGCCAGCAAGCCACTGCTGTGGTTCAGTGGCCAGTGTGGAGTTCAGTGGCCCTGTTGTACACAGAAAGCACATTGAGCTCCTTGGACATGAAAAGTTCCAGATAAAAGCCATTTGTCATCCTTTCTCTTGGTGTCGATGTTGCTATTGTATGTAAAGGTGGCAACTTGCTGAGCGAGCAGGCGGAGCACACACCGAATGCAGATGTGTCTGAGTGGTGTGTCCAAGTGGCTGCAAAAGGACAGCACTCCCGGGGCGCCGTGGCTTAGTTGGTTAAAGCGCCTGTCTAGTAAACAGAAAATCCTGGGTCCGAATCCCAGCGGTGCCTTTTTTTGTTCTGTGTTCTCGAACAGAACTGGTCATTATAGACAACCGCATACGTCTAGACTTAATTAAATGCAAGTATTCATTTCCTGTCTTGAACGACTTGTTTTTCTTAAAATGGATGCAACTTGCAAAACATGAAATACAAACCTCGCTAATCAGCGCTCGCGGCTGGCAAAAAAAAAAGAAGTCAGCAATGTTTTTTTCTTTAACCTTAAGCCTGCTAATGGAGAAGAACCTAGTCGCCACATCACATACATCCGTTTCAACGATAAGAATGTAACAACTATCCTCACTCCAGAGTAAATCTCACGTTGAGGGCATATTTTTTTCCACTTTACCATGAGTCGGGCTCAGCTGCACAGAGGCGAGAGCAGAGCAATGAGGTCAGGGGGATAGGGGAGTCACACGCTGGCGGTTTGAACACGCGGAAGATCACTGAGGGATCCACAGTATGTGGACCCTCCGTGCGCCATCATTCCACACTCCAGACTCTGAATCCTGCCATCCGAGTTAAGATCTCGGCGGAACCTGAGGCGCAGTTCTTTCTTAAAACGTAATCTGGTGAGCATTTCTAGAATCGTAATTGTATAGATGCAGCCTTTAATATGTTGCTAGGTTAAAATTTATGACTTCTTGAACTTCAGTAGGCAACTGCCCTCTTGATTTCGGATTTAATTTCTTTATTACAGGGGAGCTTTTATGATGACAGAGTCAAGTTCAGGTACTTTGCTTGATGGAGGAAGCTCATTTCGGACTCTGTGATCTTCTCACCTGGAAAGGTCTGCTGTACTACTACAAGAGAGAAGTAGAGTCTGGAGGAAGGGACAATTTTATGATGCTTTGGAAGGTAATGTTTTTTTTTTCTTTGAAATCGAAATGAATCAGAATATCAGTGCAAAAGACAAACTCTTGGTTTGGTTTAAAGAGATATGGTTTTAAAACAGACAAAATGTAGAAAACAGGTGTTTCTCACTTTTGGAAAAGAATGGACCGGGGGTAATATTTTACTAGTTGCAGTGCTAAGCTCACTGGGTTACAGCCCTGCAGTGTCACACGAGGGCCAGTGGTGCAATGGATAATGTGTCTGACTATGGATTAGGAGTTTGGAGGTTCGACTCCTGCCTGGCGCTGGTTGTTTTTAAACACATCAGCCTACTCCCTAAGTAGTCTGTGCTACTTACTGCATTGTAATCGTACCCAGTAAGAGATTTCCTTCATGTAAATGAACTGCACCTGACAGCTTTAGAAAAACACCTGGGCTCACTACGGTGCTGAGAGCTCAAGTTGTGTATAATGTAATAATTTAAGTAGAATAGATTCTAATAATATAATGATCCAGTGTGTTGCACTACTTCACTGCTTCACTGCTCTATGCCGTCTGGAAATAAATCCTCAGACAACTTACTGCCCTGGGCATGTACCAATAAATTACAGGAGCACATCTATATATCACTGCGTTGAAGCAGGAGACACAATCACTGCAAATACATCCTAAATACAGTGTTCCAGCACCTTTGACCTCATCCAGAACGTATCATTTCTTGAAAGGAATTGCTGTCCGAATGCACATCTGAATCCCAAACAGAATCTCTAGTAAAATACGATCATTTGTGAAACAGGTAAATGTCTCAGGGGCCCATTCCTCATTCTCAAGACACATGTATGCAGTACGTACATCATGCATTGAGCAATAGGGATTAAAGACACCACAGGTAAGGTTAGAAGACATTCTGACTATATTCTAAAATATTGGACTCATATTCTTATGATGGCAGACATGATGCTGTGTTTAAAACCGGGGTTAATGGACATTATATGACTGTCAATTCTGTTTTGTTTTGGAGACTCTTGGCTGCCTATGTGGTACAGTGCAGCGTGAAGAAAACATTTTCCAAAACTGTGTCAGCTCAAAAGTTGTAAGAAAATCTTTCCAGCTGCTTTAACTCTCTTCATTTTTGTCATTTAATTGTCTGTCGGCACTATGTAGCCGCGTTGCATGACAACCCATCTCACCACGGAAAGGAACCTAACAGCTTTTGTAAGAGAGGAGAAAAGGACCTGGCCCGTACGGGACTCGAACCCACAACCTTGGTGTTATTAGCTCTAACCAACTGAGCTAACCAGCCTCACGACAGCAATCCTCTCTGTGCTGCAAAAAATCGAACTCAGGGAATTTCTTTTGCCCTCCTTTGAATTGAAAGCCGTGTAATTCAGTGTACGGGCTTTCTCGTGCAGTTTTATAGTTCTTGTAACCCAAATCCTACACTGGCGTGAAGTGACCCCCCATTTCACAGCATTTTTCAGCTGATTTAAAATGTACCTAAAGGAGAAGCATTATTGAAGACCATCAATTACCAAGAGCTTTTGTCAAAGGTTTTGGTGGTCATTTTTAATGACCACAGAGCGCTGTGACCTCAGTTTTACATCTCATCCAAGAGACAGCGCCCTTTTACAACACAGCGTCTCCGTCACTATGCTGGGGCATTGGGACCCGCACAGACCTCAGGGTGAGCGCCCCCCCGCCGGCACCATTAACACCGCTTCCAGCTGGAAACTTTGTTTTTCCCTGTAGCTTACCCTCATCCGGGTACTGACCTGGCTCACCTGCTTAGTTTCAGTGGGTTTTCAGTTGCGAGTTGCAAGGGGATGCAAGTGATGGAGCCGCTCGCTGCAAAAGCCACTGCTTTGGCTGGGAATCGAACCAGAGCCTCCCGCGTGAGAAGCGAGAATTCTACCACTGAACCAACAATGCTCAGTGCCCAGGCCTTCAAAAAAGACGCTTTTTTGGTACTCTGTTAAAAAAGCGTCGACATTACCTCTTTCAAAAGGCTTCACTTTCCTAGTCACATTCCAAGGCTCATTGAACCCGGGCTGTTTCCTCCAGCGGTATAGTATTGCAGTTAGACAGCACGATGCCTGCAAGACTATGTCACGCACTGACGAGACTGTCAAAAATTGCTTTCGACGATTGTATTGCAAACCGGCGGAAGCGGGGTATTGGGAAAAGTTTTCAACTAGCAATAATTGCGCCTCGGCTAAACCTCACAGGCTACAATACTGCCACTGCGCAAAGCTGACGGTTGCCAGGCAACCGCGGGGATCCTATGGAAATCGTTATCGATCGTCTCATGGCATGTCGTTGCGGTAACGCTTCATATTTGTCGTCTTCTTCTTCTTCTAGCTTGAGGTTTTGAAGAATTTCATGACAGACAAGGGCTCCGTTGGGAACAAAGGGCGTTGTGAGAAAACCGTTGCTTATTTTCAGCAGCAGAAATACAACCCTTTAAATACAAGATGACAGAACAATGACGAAGGGCATGCCGGGAGGAAATCATGCACTACAGAGGAAAGGGGGCGGGCACGTACAGTTCACATTCAAGCCACAAGTACTCTTCTCGGATGTTGCATAAACAAATCCTAACGTCCTGAAAGCATTGCAGCATGTTTGTGTCCCACTTCCCGTGGCTGCAGGACGACTGACACGAACGGACAAACACAATTTGTGGCGTTTAGCGTGACATAGTCTTGCAGGCATCGTGCTGTCTCACTGCAATACTATACCGCTGGAGGAAACAGCCCGGGTTCGATGAGCCTTGGAATGTGACTAGGAAAGTGAAGCCTTTTGAAAGAGGTAAAGCACTGCACAACGGAAGTGAGGGAGAATCTTACAGGGGATTCTGAGCGGTGTCTGCATACACGCAGCCCGATACGGGTGCTGAAAGCTTGAGCTACTCTCAATGTCATGCTGCCTTTCCTCGGAGTAAATCTGTTACATTGAAAGAATGCTTCTCGCAGGTTCAAAAAGGGAGGTCCCTTGTTAATTGGAGAAATCAATTATTTCGAATGAATTCTGTATGCGTTAAAAGACAGCTATACACAGAAAACATGCAGGACACTGCTCATGATGTTTCCCGAGCCGAAACACAGTGCGTTTTTACAAGCCATCTGACAAAGCCCGCCCACTGAAAACTGCAGCAGATCGTGTAAAGACGTTCAACTTTGTAACTACTGCACGCACAGGAAGCAGAATAAATTCCTCTTTTCAAACTGTCAAAGGTTTGCTTTGCGAACGCTGCAGGACATCGCACAATCTCTTTTGAACGGGGACAAACGATTTCTTATGGGGCGCAGTAAGACAAGTACAGACAATTAAAAAGCTCCACTCATGCCGACGATGCAGCATGAAGAAGCGCAACCTAACGTTTGACAGACAAAAGCCGGGCGCCCTACGAGCAATATGAAATCAAACTGACAGCACACGGCGTTTCGCGCTGACTCAAAAGTGATCTCGACAGACGCTGTTCTCTGCATAACGCTGAAAGAGCTAAAGAGCGTTTCTGTTGAGACGTAAGAAGCTTGTTTCTTTCTACCATGATGTTACCATGACAAAATCTGTCTTTAAACACCTTGCTCAGTCTCTGACGAGACTGTCGAAAATTGTTTTCGCCGATTGTATTGCAAACCGGCGGAAGCGGGGTATTGGGAAAAGTTTTCAACTAGCAATAATCACGCCTCGGCTATACCTCACAGGCTACGATACTGCCACTGCGCAAAGCTGACGGTTGCCAGGCAACCGCGGGGATCCTATGGAAATCGTTATCAATCGTCTCATGGCATGTCGTTGCTGTAACGCTTCATATTTGCGGCCGGACACTTCCCGCCCTCCAAAGAAAAGAGCGCCAATCAGACAGGCGGAGACCGAGGACTCACAGAGCAGACGGCCACAGTCGCCATAATAAGAGCGATTGTGAGCGATTTTGTTTTCTCTCTTTGACCAGCCCAGCTGCGCCCCACCCGAAGGCAGGGAAGCACAAAAATTGTATGGAACTCATTCATGCTCCTCTCCATGGAAATCTTTAGTAAAAGGCAAAAGATTTGTACGAGATGAAGAGAAACCAGAGTGCGTGGCAGCACAGCTGCAGGAGCCCAGGCCGCCTTCAAAGCCTCTGCCCTGCCGGTCGTGGTTGGCAATGCACCTGGCCTTACAAACGAGCCAGTGGGGCCCGTTCAGCTCCGGGCTCATCGCCTGCGGCTCTCGGCTTACCTGGCAGGGGAGATACCTTGATCAGCCTGTAGTTGGAGTAGTTGGATTGTTTTCTTGTTTTGTGGAAGCAGTGTTTGTTTTGCAGTTTGAGATGGCAACCTTTGGATCCCGCAAGAATGCTGTACGTTTTGAGCTTTTGGATGACCTCTTCATGGATCGTATGCAGTTCAGCAGAAAAGTGTTACAGAAGGAACTTGGCTTTGAACCTCGGCACTTGGATTTCATCTTCGCTCTCCCAGGTCAGAAAGCATTTGAGGTTGTTTTTGCTACCTATTCTCTGTTTGAACAATGTGTGGATGTGTTTGAGGCAAAAAAAGGGAAAGTTCCTGCCCTTGAGAAGATCAACTTGCAGCCTCTGACACAGAGAGAGAGGAAAACGGTGCATGTTGTTATGTTCTCGGAACTGGCAAAGACGGAGGACATTCACACCTGGCTTAAGCAGTACTGCACCGTCCACCATGGAACTGAGGTTAGAGATGTTGACGGTATAAAAACAGGAGCAAGGAAATTCGAGGTTCGCTTGCTACCGGACAATGTAAATGGAGGCTTAAGGCACCTGCCCTCTACAATCCGGCTGGGCGCCTGCAAAGGCTATGTTTTTTATGTGGGACAACCAAAGGTGTGTCGGCGCTGTGGTGCTGTGGGACACCTGGCATCGTCCTGCACTGTGAAATGCTGCAAGACCTGTGGCAAACAGGGACATTTAGCCTCTGACTGTTCAATGCTGCCAAAGTGCAATTTATGTGGTTCGGAAGGACACGTTTTTAAGAACTGCCCTCACGCCTACGCCAATAAACTCAAAATGAGAAAGGATGAGGCAGTGCTTGTTTCAGCCAAACCGGCCCGAAAAGCCAAAGCAAACAACAAGTCAAACAAAGAACCCTTGTTGGACAAAGAGTCTCAGCCTCCAGCCAGGATCAGTCCTGCTGTGGCTCCGGGGCCGGTGGAAGAGAAATCCACTACGCTCCCACAACCGCAGACTGCACCAGACAAGCACGAGGGTTTGAAAACCCCCGAGAACAGCGAGGACCCCTCCCCCACTCCTGCTCCTCAGAACGAGGGCCAGTGTGGGGCCCCCCGGTGGAGCGGGTCCAGCGACGATACCCAGGATTCAGCGGAGCTGCTTTTCTTAGACTCTGCAAGTGCTACAGATGCCCTCCTCTCCTCCATCCAGTCCATCACGGAGGATCTGCAACAGCTGGTGGGTGAGGGGGAAGAGGAGACTGGTGCATCGGCTGCACCCCTTTCCCCTCAGTGCTCCCAGGAGCTGGACTTGAGGAAAAGGAAAAATGACTCTGTTTTCTCCCCGAGCGAGGAGGAAGGAGAGCATGGCGATGGGGACAGCTGGAACCCCTCCACCCCTCCCTCTACCCCCTTCCTTGAAATGGACTCCGTGAATGCTTTTACTGCTGCCACCCTGATGAAGGCTCATTCAGAGGATGGCTGGCAGGAAATTGGTAAGAAGAAAAAGAAAAAGAAGAAGGTAACAGGTGAGACCGAAGAGAAATGTGTTTTGTAAAGACTGGTTCCACTTTCTTATGTAATATGGATCTAAACATAATATCTCTTAACACCAGAGGTATCAATGACAGAGTTAAATGCCAGTCTGTCTTTGATTACCTCCAGCAGAGAGAGGGAGATGTGTTGATGTTGCAGGAGTGTGCTTTAGCCTATCAAGAGAGGTATAAAACCTTTGAAGATAGGTGGGATAAAGGGCCTTCTGTTTGGTCAGGGGACAATAACAACAGAGCCTCTGGCGTGGCCATTCTTTTCAAAGGATGGGCTTTCAAATTGAAAAGTATTCAGAGGGTCATAGATGGCAGGTTGCTGTGTGTGGATGTGGAATGGGGGACCGTTAACCTGCGGCTAATCAATGTGTATTGTCCTACTGACGTGGGAGGAAGGGTGGAGCTACTCAAGGCACTCTCTCCCCTATTGTTAAGTAGCACAGACGTGATAGTGGGAGGGGATTTTAATTGTATCTTAGAGCACACAGACAGGCAGTCTAGCTCTCCGATAAAATTGGATTCCAGCTCACTGGCCCTGCAAAACTTAGTTCAAGACTTTAAACTCTCAGACACATATAGATGTATATATCCCACAACAGCAGGATATAAATGGTCAAGGAGGAATAGCAGCTCCAGAATTGACTATTGCTTTGTCTCAGAGAGAGTGAAAGTTGTTGGGGTCACTCTTCAGCCTGTCTTCTTCTCAGATCATCAGGCTTTAGGGTGTAGAGTGGAACTCAAGGGCGGGACTGTCTTTGGCCCAGGCCTCTGGAAACTCAACACTAAGCTGCTAGAGAACGAGGGGGTAGTATCCCGCTACAAGGAGAAACTATCACAGTGGCTGTCCTTGCAGTGTCTGTACGGGTCAGTAGGAGAGTGGTGGGAGGAGGTGAAGATGAGGACAAAGGCCTTTTTCATGGCTGAGGGAAGGAAGGCTGCTGCCAGATGGAGAGGAGTGCTAGCCAGGAAACAGAGGCAGCTGCAGCGTCTCTACACGATGCTGCACAGTGGCTTCGCTGTGCTCGAGGATATCACCCTTTTAAAAAAGGACATCCGGAGCATAGCCGAAGAAAGTAGTCGAGGAGTGCTGTTAAGAAGCAGAGTGCAGTTCTTGGAAGAAAATGAGAAGTGTACTCGCTTCTTTTTCAGGAAAGTGGTAGGCTCCAAGTCTGTCATGGAAAGTGTAGTTGATGAGGAGGGACGAGAGAGAACAGAGCCGAGTGCTATCCTCTCCTGCACCAAGGCCTTCTACTCAAGACTGTACAGCTCTACAGAGGTAAAGGATGAAGAAATTCATTTTTTTACCTCAAAGCTAGAAAACGTTTTGAGTGAAGAAGATAGGGAAGTACTTGAGAGGGATTTGACAATAGAAGAGCTGAGACAGGCTATGGAGAGCTTACAGAAGAGGAAAACTCCGGGTGCTGACGGGCTCCCTAAAGAATTTTATTGCACCTTTTGGGATCTGCTTCAGGATCCGCTACTGCTCCTATTCGAGGGAAGCTATAAGACAGAATTGCTGCCTGACTCCTTAAGAGAAGGCACTATCTCTCTCTTGTTTAAGAAAGGAGCAAAGAATGACATAAAGAACTGGAGACCCCTCAGCCTGTTAGGCGTGGACACTAAGATCCTGTCCAAAGCCCTTTTCCTGCGCCTACAAAATGTAGTGGCCTCACTGGTAGGGAAAGAACAGACTTGTGGGATAGCAGGACGCCTGATGAGCGACAACCTGGCCTTGTTGAGGGATGTCTGTCTGTACTCAGAGGATCGCTCCCTCCCTCTGTGCATTTTAGGTGTAGACCTAGAAAAGGCCTTTGACCGCCTAAACCGGCAGTACTTAACATTGGTACTTGAGCACATGAATTTTTGCCCCATCATGAGAAAGTGGATTAACCTGCTGTACACAGGTAGCAACAGCAGAGTAATGGTTAATGGCAATAGATCACGCCCCTTTGAAGTCTGTTCAGAGGTGAGGCAGGCCTGCCCATTATCCCCCTTGTTATTCGTTTTGGCTATGGAGCCCTTAGCCTGTGCCTTGCGCCAGGATCAGGCCATTAATGGGATACCAGTGCCTGGAAGTGGGGGAGGAGAGGTAAAGACCTCTATACATGGATGACCCTGCTCCTCTCTGACAATGCCTCAATTAGCAGAGCTCTGCAGTGCTGTGATCGTTTCTCTTTGGCTTCATCCGCAAAAATTAACAAATCTAAGAGTGAGATTTTTTATCAGAACTGGAGGGAGCCAAAAGAAGGACATGATCTCAGGCTGCAAGAGAAGAGAATTAATTTACAGGTGCCATTCCCCGGCATTGTGGCCATTGTCGGTGCTCACACGCGATAAGATAAGGCGGAGGAGAGTGGGGCATGCCCAGCGGCAGACATTCAAGGAGGGGGCAGTGCGAGGTGAGGTGAGGTGAGGTGCGACACCCCGGAGCCCTGACGCAGCTAATGCGGAGCACTTGTTGGACTGGCATCGAAAGGACGTGTGCGCACGGAGCGAGCCTTCCCTGCGGCGGAGCGCGGGAACTTTCTCCCCCCCTCCCGCTGCAGGAGTTGTGTGCGCTGCAGCGGTGCCGAGAGAAAAGCACAGAAGGCAGCAGGCTCTGGAGAGCAGGTAAGAGACGGAGCCTTGTGGGCAGGCGAGCAGGCCCGTTTTTTGGAAATTGCTGAAAAGGTTTGTTCGGTGTGTGGCAGGCGCACGTCGCGAGCTTGCGTGGCGATCTGCCGGTCTGGAGTTATGCAAATGAGGCCGAATTGCATCCCGGGACATGCTGCGAATGCGCAACGGTGACTGCAGATGTGTAGGAAACGGTGCGCTCGTTTTCTTGTTTTGCCCACACTTTTGAGTGTTAGTGTGGCGTGTGAGTGTGCGAAAGAGTGGGCCCAGCAGGAGGCGGTGGCGTGCAGGGCGAGGAGGTGGCCTAGGCTGCGCAATTTGTGCTGTGGGTGCGGGCCTCTTGCAACTTGGTTTATTTGGTTTATTTATGGTTCGCATAAATAAAACCGGAAAAGAGGAAATTATTCTGCTTCCTGTGCGTGCAGTAGTTACAAAGTTGAACGTCTTTACACGATCTGCTGCAGTTTTCAGTGGGCGGGCTTTGTCAGATGGCTTGGAAAAACGCACTGTGTTTCGGCTCGGGAAACATCATGAGCAGTGTCCTGCATGTTTTCTGTGTATAGCTGTCTTTTAACGCATACAGAATTCATTCGAAATCATTGATTTCTCCAATTAACAAGGGTCCCTTTTTGAACCTGCCAGAAGCATTCTTTCAATGTAACAGATTTACTCCGGGGAAAGGCAGCATGACATTGAGAGTAGCTCAAGCTTTCAGCACCCGTATCGGACTGCGTGTATGCAGACACCGCTCAGAATCCCCTGTAAGATTCTCCTTCAATTCCGTTTTGCATTCCGTTTTTCAAAAGGCTGCGCTTTGCTAGTCACAATCCAAGGCTCATGACAGCATTTGAAACCAATCGCCACTGCGTTGGCCAGGAATCGAACCCGGGTCAACTGTTTGGAAGGCAGCCATGCTCACCACTATACCACCAACGCACGCCCACAGGTGCCCTGCAGGACACCACCAGAGAATGCTCACGATTTCGGAAGCTGTCTCCGGGACGTGCTGATTCCACACATCCTGAATAAATCATGATATTGTTAGTTGCTGTAGCTAGACGTTCAAATGAGTTTCATGGCCAGATGGACTGTATCCTCCAGCGGTATAGTATTGCAGTGAGACAGCACGATGCCTGCAAGACTATGTCACGCTAAACGCCACAGATTGTGTTTGTGTTGGACAGTTGGACCCTACAGTTGGACCCTCGTCGACAACCTGAATAGCTTATTCAGAAGCAGTGCTGGACCGGGAACGAACCAGCTTCTTCCCAGGCACAAGAGTGACTTGTGAGGACTCGCGGTCACACTCTGTGCATAGAGACTTTCTACCAGCCAGCCGGACTGCTGGTAGATCCCCTCGGAGCAACGACTGCCCTGCGCGCCGCAGTCAGATTCCTCCGCCCGTCCTACTCCGAGCTGCACCTTGACTGGTTGGCCGGTAGCCAGAGGACGCCGGGACAACGCCCATTGGACAACCGCTGGAACAGAGGCTGCAACAGAGCCTGTCAGCTGGTTTGGTGTTCGTGCCGGGAAATTCCAAATCCATACACAGTGGATAAGTAAACCCCATGTTCTACATTGCGTCTCGAGAATTTAATTGTACCTCAACACAAGTTGTTATCAATTTAATTCATGAGTAATGTATTTACTTCCGAGTTTAGAGTAACAGTGGGTAATAACACTGATTAGCGATTTGGTAACCGAACGATATATATTGACATATATTCTCTGTTGTGTATCTCTTTGTGTTTGCATCTCTTCGGGATTATATACCTTGTATATTGATAACCCTCAAAGTAAGGTCTGCCACTCGTATCCAGGCAGACTAGTATATGTTTGGTGCACAATTTATATTAATAAATGTATCTAGTGTATTGAACCCCTGTGTGTGCGTTGTTAGTTGTTCTGACGATTGATTTTCTAAAAGCCCCAACGAACAACCTTGTGATTACTGCTACAATTAATAATTGTCTCAGTAAACCCATCAAACCATTACATTTAATGGCGTCCCTGGGTGGGCGAGTTTAGAATGAAATGAGAATCAGTCGCACAGAATAACTGAAGTTCAGCACAGCACCGCGGCTTCTATACGCGAATACCGGGTATGCTGATAACTGCGTAAAGAAATCCCCCTGTTTTCTAGCGTTTAGTGTAACATGTGCTGATTGGAAATCCATCTGCTTGGGTGTCTAGATTCCATACTGTATTTTGGAAAAAGAAAAAAAAAAGTAATACTCTTAAAGTTTCTCTGACGTAATGACAATGGCTGCTAAAATGTCTGAAGTGGAGTCGCTTATAAGTACTATTTCTAGCGACGACAATCCTGGTTACTGGAGTGGTATCGAAAAGTTGAACTTTGATGATATTGAGAAGCTGCAAGTAGATTTAGTAGCTAAGGTAGCGAACCAGCTTAACACAGGAGTGTCTGTGAACGCAGTTCTGGTCCTATCGAGTTTCACCTTAAATCTAGCTAAACAGCTGGAACTGTCTTTGTCCGAGCTGACAAAGTTTCAAAAGCTTCAGGGAACGCTAGAAAGATATAAGGTGGAGCGAGTCGAGTTGTTGGATATAATCAGAGAAAAGAGAGTGAAAAATGAGGAAAGTGAAGACTGACTCAGGGAAGTTTTAGGTAAATTAGATGACTTGTCTGCTAGAGAAACTGCGGCTGAGGTAGCTAGGAGAGACCTGGAAGGGAGCTCGAAAGAAAAAGAAAAAGAAATTGAGAGTTTAAATGAGCTCAGCCAGGAAAGGCAAAAGGAGTCAGATGCTGCCGTACTGGAAGCAAAATAGACTAGATCCCACTTGCATGCCAGCCCACCTAGCAGCCCGGAGCGCTCACCCAGCGCGCCGGGAGGAGGTTTCTCCCGGCCAGGGTCTGTGGTCGGATCGGCATGGGGGAGATCGCTGAGTCCTGCGCGAAACGCAAGGGCGAGTCAGTTCAGGCATAGACCCCCTGCTCCTGATCACGGCCGTCTCCCTGCCCGCGGAGAAACCGTAAAAATTAACCTCCACTCCCTGAGGCAGTTAGCCAAAGATGTAGAAAGGTTTGACCCGTCAGTGTCAGGGAATAATGTGGAGACCTACATCGATGAGCTGAGATATACTTTGCAGTTTATGCCCGAAGCGTCCGAACAGGAAAAGTCTATGTAAGTAAGGAAAACTACCAGCCGAGCGGTCCACGAGTGGATGTCTAGACAAGGACCGGAAGTCTGTAATAGCTTTGAGGAGCTGTGTCAGGCAATGATCGGAGAATTTTCGGCTTTTATCGATCCCATAGCTGCCGTGGCTGCTGTGCACCATATTAAGCACGAAAAAGCTGAAGCCCCTCGCGACTATTATCAGAGGCTTAGGCGCACTTATTTTGCAGGGCGGAATGAAGAGGGTTGCGAAGAGAACGTGAATTTCAAAGGTTTATTCATTGCTAATCTGCATCCCTCAGTCAGGAAAATGATTGTGATGCACACACAGCGATGAAAATGGCTGACATTAGAAGGTTGGCTCAAAAAGCCTGGGGAGCTGAAGTCTCTGCTTCCTCAGAGCGAAAACCTGCTAAAACGGCCGTGTTCCCCACTAAAGCCAGCAGGGTTGACGACTCGCCTCAGCTCGAGGCAGCTGAGGTTCCTGAGCTCGCTAAGCCCCGGCACAAAATAGGCAGGCAGGACCGCACTAAGCGTCAGAGCCGCCGTGAGCGCTACGGGGAAGGCAAGGGCTCAGGCAGAGCCTATCATAAGACTGGACGAAGGGAGTCGACTGCAGCCCGCCTGGCCAGGCTTGAACAAGCCCTGCCTGAGAGATCAGGACAGGGTAAACCTTCCGCACCGAATGCCAGAAGTGTGAATGAGCTTAGGGGGACCACGCCCCTTCTCACTGGAGGAGGCGGGGATCCGTCCCAAGCCCCTCCCTCAGTCTATCTGATTGGGTGGGAGGGTTCCTGCCTGGAAGAAGGCTGTGACTCTGAGTTGGGCGCTGACCCCGCCCCTAAAGTCAAAGAAAAGGCAGGCTTCCAACAATTCTTAGGGAATCTCAGCCAGAAAGGCAAAGCAAGGCGTATTTATATCAAGGTTTCTCTTGAAAACGTCTTAGATAGAGAAGCACTGATTGACACTGGGGCTGAAATTAGTTTGATGTCAGCCGATCTACTCAGCGAGCTCAAACGATTAGCGAAAGGAAAAGGCATCAGACTTAAGGTAGAACCGTGTAAGATAGATATTTCCAGCTATACCCAGGATCATGCCAGGATCACACACCGGGTGTGGGTGGCACTTAGGTTCGGGCCAATGAACGTGGTGCATCCTGTTTACATCTCTAGGTTAAAAACAGAGCCACTACTCATTGGCCAAGACCTGCTTGACAGGCTGGAGCCTCTGGTGGACTGCCAGCGTGGAAAATTGTGGGCTCAGGTCAAAAACCCTAAGCCTGTTGCACAGCAAAAAGGGGGATTCAGTGGTTATGCTGTGATCACACAGTGCCCACTGAACACTATAGCTGAGTTGGAGGTTCCTCCTGGTTCCTCTGGACGAGAATAAATGTCTCTTCTTGCTTTCCAAAACTACAGGGAAGTCCTGCCCAGGCCAGCACTCCCACGGTCTCCCAACTACAGGAGCAGTGCTCCGAGCAGCTGCTTGACCCGCCAGGTAAAGCACACCCCCTTTTCATCCCTGAAGAAGAGTGGATCTCCCTGTCCGGTAATGAATGGGAGTCCTTTCTGTGCACCCTGGTACCTCAGGGGGTCCAGGACTACCACCCCATGGTGGTGGGAGGGGGTCCAGGTGGCAGAAGTGCAGGTTGATGATGTAATTCTTAGCCTCAGCTCTGAGAAGTCCATAATCAGTGAAGGTCTGTTCGAGGACCTGTCGCGAAGCTGTCAGGTGACCCTGGTGACGCAGTCACAGGTTCTGTGGTGGGCACCCCCACCTCATAGGTCCATTTGGAGCAAAGGAAGCTGTGTAGCTTCCATCTCCATCGGAAAAAGGAAGTTTGCTCACTACTTCCAGGTAGCACCTCAGCTGACCCATTCGGTCTGCATTGGTGCAGACCTATTGGTTCGACTGGGCGCCCAGCTGGACACAGTAAACAGTGTGCTGTGGAAACGGGTGGACCCAGATGCCCACTCTCTAAGCGGTGACCCCGAGAACATTCGGTCAGGTCAGACGATTCCTCAGGCCTGCCAGGTAGTAAACGAATCGGACCTGATCGTTCCTGCGTCAACAGCAGGGTTTCCAGTACGCCTTGTCCTAAAGAAGGGACAGAGAATGGACGCTGAGATGGTTTTCTTCCAACCATCAGCTCAGTTTATCAGACTGAACCTAGCAGTCTGTTGTACCCCCAGACTGGAACGGAATGGCCGAGCCACCTGCCTGTTGGTGCAGAACATAGCAAAACAAGATGTCAAAATCCCTGCTCGCACTGACATGGGACTGGAATTGACAATAGTTTCTATGATTTCGAACTGGCCATCCCAGTACTGGGGCAGCTCCCTGGTCCCTTGGCTTCATAAAAGCGCCACTGTAATAAAGAAATTAAATCCAAAATCAAGAGGGCAGTTGCCTACTGAAATACAAGAAGTCATCAATTTTAACCTAGCAACACATTAAAGGCTGCATCTATACAAGTACGATTCTAGAAATGCTCACCAGATTACGTTTTAAGAAGGAACTGCGCTTCAGGTTCTGCCGAGATCTTAACTCGGATGGCAGGATTCAGAGTCCGGAGTGCGGACTGATTGCGCACGGAGGGTCCATATACTGTGGATCCCTCAGTGATCTTCCGCGTGTTCAAACAGCCAGCGTGTGACTCCCCTGTCCCCGTGACCTCATTGCTCTGCTCTCTCCTCTGTGCAGCCGAGCCCGATTCACGGTAAAGTGAAAAAAAATATGCCCTCAACGTGAGATTTACTCTGGAGCGAGGATAGATGTTACCTTTTTATCATTGAACAGGATGTATGTGATGTGGCGACTAGGTTCAATTTTGTATCCTCTTTAAAAGATTAAGGACTGGGGTGAGCGTGATTTACCACCCTTTCAGCTAAGAACCCGACGTGTGCACCGTTTAAGCTGCATAGACTCGGTCGTTTAACTCTTCTCCATTAGCAGGGTTAAGGTTAAAGAAAAAAAACATTGCTGACTTCTTTTTTTTTGCCAGCTGCTAGCGCTGATTAGCAAGGTTTGTATTTCATGTTTTGCAAGTTGCATCCATTTTAAGAAAAACAAGTCGTGTTAAAGACAGGAAATGAATACTTGCATTTAATTAAGTCTAGCCGTAGGTGGTTATCCACTGGGATTCAGACCCAGGGCCTCCTGTTTACTAGACAGGCGCTTTAACCAACTAAGCCACAGCGCCCCGGGAGTGCTGTCCTTTTGCAGCCACTTGGACACACCACTCAGACACATCTGCATTGGGTGTGTGCTCCGCCTGCTCGCTGAGCAAGTTGCCACCTTTACATACAATAGCAACATCGACACCAAGAGAAAGGATGACAAATGGCTTTTATCTGGAACTTTTCATGTCCAAGGAGCTCAATGTGCTTTCTGTGTACAACAGGGCCACTGAACTCCACGCTGGCCACTGAACCACAGCAGTGGCTTGCTGGCTTGACATCTCCCAAGGAAAATGTTGAAATCGCATGTGGAACAGGAAAATGACCCTCGAGTACGAGGGAAAAAAAAGAAAAAGATCATCTGGAGCGCGCCAACCCAGTTGAGACAGCCCAGTTTTGTTAATGAGGTGGCCGAGTGGTTAAGGCGATGGATTGCTAATCCATTGTGCTTTGCACGCATGGGTTCAAATCCCATCCTCGTCTGTTTCCATTCTGTTTTTGATCCCTATTGCTCAATGCACAGTGAAAGCATTGCATACATGTGTCTGACAATGAGAAATGGGCCCCTGAGACAGTCATTTGCCTGTTTCACAAATGATCGTATTTTACTAGAGATTCTGTTTGGGATTCAGATGTGCATTCGGACAGCAATCCCTTTCAAGAAATGATACGTTCTGGATGAGGTCAAAGGTGCATCATTTGGACACTTTGTGGGCTTGAAATACAAAGAAAATCATGTTCTATGGTACAAGATAAATACAAAACTTAAGCTTTTATTATAATTAGATTTGTTTATAAAGCATAAGCAATCATTTATTACATTAATATATGTAAAAATAACATTTTAGCATCATACGTTTAGTATATTTAGTCCCTAATGCTGAAAGAAATGATCATAGAACATGACTTCTAACCTTACCTGCGGTGTTTTTGATCCCTATTGCTCAATGCACAGTGAAAGCATTGCATACATGTGTCTGACAATGAGAAATGGGCCCCTGAGACAGTCATTTGCCTGTTTCACAAATGATCGTATTTTACTAGAGATTCTGTTTGGGATTCAGATGTGCATTCGGACAGCAATCCCTTTCAAGAAATGATACATTCTGGATGAGGTCAAAGGTGCTGGAACACTGTATTTAGGATGTGTTTGCAGTTATTCTGTGTTTCTAGCTTCAACCCAGTGATATATATATATATGCTCACTGCTTTTTTGGTACATGCCCAGGACAATAATCATTATGAGGATTTATTTCCATATGTGCTAGAGGTAGTGTTGTGAAATTCTTCAACACACTGGATCGCAGGTTTAAACCTGCACTCTTACTCCTTAAATACCAACAAATGCAGATATGTAGCAATCATATTGTAGCTGACACTCATTTGCCTGTTTCACAAATGATCATATTTTACTAGAGATTCTGTTTGGGATACGGATGTGCATTCTGACAACAATCTCTTTCAAAAAATGATTTTACCTTATCGCAGCTTTGCCCCTCTTGCCTCTTTGGAAAATATCTCCATCTTGTGGTCGTTGTTGGTAATGTCTAGACAATATCTCCATCTTGTGGTCGTTTTTGGTAATGTCTAGACAATATCTCCATCATGTGGTCGTTGTTGGTAATGTCTTCTTATGCCCTTTTTTTATTTCAATTCTTTATTAGTTGATTTTAGAATCTCTACAATAGAGCTGAAAATATCAGTTTTGTAGCAGACAATATGACATTAGTTATAGCCCAATTAAGACTTTATTACCCTGTTTTTAACATAACAAATTAAAATTGATTAAAACTAAGTTTGGAACACCAGGGAACATAAAAAATGATTTTTAGGAAAACCATGAGGTTCTCTGTGTCCGATGCCTGCAAGGGGAGAAAGCTAGAATCCTTTGCTTTTTCAAAATTTGAAAATAAACATCATATAACAACAGCTTTCATTCCTAGGAGTGAAAAATAACCATTTTTGAAGACATATTAGTTTCTAAAACACTACAATAAAGTTAAAAACATCCGTTTTATATTACTTTTAGTATTTTTAGTGAAATTAGTCATTTATTGCACTATTTTTAATATAATCTCTAATTAAAAGTGAATAGAATTAAGTTTGGAGCAACAAGGAACACAAAAAAAAAAGATTTTAAGGAAAAAAATGATGTCTTCTGTGCCAGGTGCCTGCAAGGGGAGAAAGCTAGAATCCTACCCAGGCTCCTGGAGCTCTGTCCTGGCTAAAGGAGGGTGAATCCATCCCCTTCAAAGCTCCATGAAAAAATGATCATTTAAAATTTGAAAAAAAAAACATCATATAACAACAGTTTTCATTCATAGGAGTGAAAAACAACCATTTTTGAAGACATATTAGTTTCTAAAACACTACAATAAAGTTGAAAACATCCGTTTTATATTACATTAATTTTTGTGAAATTAGTCATTTATTGCACTATTTTTAATAAAATCTCTAATTAAAAGTGATTAAAATTAAGTTTGGAACAACAAGGAACACAAAAAAAAAGATTTTAAGGAAAAAAATATTGTCTTCTGTGCCAGGTGCCTGCAAGGGGAGAAAGCTAGAATCCTACCCAGGCTCCTGGAGCTCTGTCCTAGCTAAAGGAGGGTGAATCCATCCCATTCAAAGCTCCATGAAAAAATGATATTTTTAAATTTGAAAAAAAAAAACATTATAGAACAACATCTCTTGGTCCACAGAGTGCAAAAATCCAACTTTGAAGAAAATCCATTGACTGATCCCCGAATCCTGAAGTTTCTTCACATGATATTGGGCTTGCAACCACTTTCTGGAAAATGATGAAAAATGCCAAAAATGAAAAAAAAGTTATCAATTCTAGAGCCTAAGAGGGAAATAAGAGAAATGTATATCTCCAAATAATTTTATGTGCTTCAGAAGAGCCCAGGAAAGTTTTTTGCATACATGAAACCACGCCCGTTTGCACGTAAGCAGACATGGTTGCACACACGACTGCATGAAAGCACACGTGCATGCAAAATCATCCTGTTAAGCATTTGAAAAGCCGCACCACGGCGCACTTGAAATAGCTCTTACATTAGTGGTCGACACAGGAATCGCCTTTTTATTTACGCTCTTACCAACGCGATGGAAAGCAAAACAAAGCAAAGCAGAGCAAAACAAAACGAACAAACGCAAAACCCTCACGTCCCGCACTTGCATATAACGCCGTTACGTGCCCAAGCGGTATTGTACGTCATCCTAGCACTGCACCCCGGGGCGTACGGTATATGGGAATGAGCACACGCCACGAATCGTCTGAAATCACTCCCTACAGCTGTAAGGCGCCTTGAAGCGTGCACCCCCAACATTCTTCTTTGCGCATCTGTGAAAGGTAAACTCTTGAGCAAACTCTGAACCAGCTCTAAGGAAACTAATCCGATTAGACGTTACTTTGACTCATCCTTTAACAGTTTTCAGTCTCTGTCTTTAAACACCTTGCTCAGTCACATTCAAGCCACAAGTACTCTTCTCGGATGTTGCACAAACAAATCCTAATGTCTTGAAAGCATTGCAGCATGTTTGTGTCCCACTTCCCGTGGCTGCAGGACAACTGACACGAACGGACAAACACAATCCCGGGCGTTTAGCGTGACATAGTCTTGCAGGCATCGTGCTGTCTTACTGCAATACTATACCACTTGAGGAAACAGTCCATCTGGCCATGAAACTCATTTGAACGTCTAGCTACAGCAACTAACAATAACATGATTTATTCAGGATGTGTGGAATCAGCACGTCCCGGAGACAGCTTCTGAAATCGTGAGCATTCTCTGGTGGTGTCCTGGAGGGCTCCCCCGGGCATGTGTTGGTGGTATAGTGGTGAGCATAGCTACCTTCCAAGCAGGTGACCCGGGTTCGATTCCCGGCCAACGCAGTGGCAAGTGTTTTCAAATGCTGTCACAAGCCTTGGATTGTGACTAGCAAAGCGAAGCCTTTTGAAAGAGCTAAAGCACTGCAAAACGGAATTGAAGGAGAATCTTACAGGGGATTCTGAGCGGTGTCTAAATAAATAAATTCACAGCGTCCGCGGATGGCATTTTGCAGCTGGAAGTAGATGTCGACGCTTTTTGCACACAGCACCAAAAAAGCGTCTTTTTTGAAGGTACAGGCATTGAGCATTGGTGGTTCATTGTTAGAACTCTCGCCTGCCACGCAGGAGGCTTGGTTTCGATTCCTGGCCAATGCAGTGGCTTTTGCAGCGAACGGCTCCATCACTTGCATCCCAACTTTTGCAACTCGCAACTGAAAACCCACTGAAGCTAAGCAGGTGTGAGCCAGGTCAGTACCTGGATGAGGGTGAGCTACAGGGAAAAACAAAGCTTCCAGCTGGAAGTGGTGTTAATAGGGCCAGCGGGGAGGCGCTCACCCTGAGGTCTGTGCGGGTCCCAATCTCCCAATATAGTGACGGAGAAGCTGTGTTGTAAAAGGGCGCTGTCTTTTGGATGAGATGTAAAACCGAGGTCATAGTGCTCTGTGGTCATTAAAAATGACCACCAAAACCTTTGACAAAAGCTCTTGGTAATTGATGGTCTTCAATAATGTTTCTCCTTTAGGTACATTTAAAATCAGCTGAATAATGCTGTGAAACCATGAAACTGCATGAGAAAGCCCGTACACTGAATTACACGGCTTTCTATTCAAAGGAGGACAAAAGAAATTCCCTGAGTTCGATTTTTTGCAGCACAGAGAGGGGCACTGTCACGAGGCCGGTTAGCTCAGTTGGTTAGAGCGTGGTGCTAATAACGCCAAGGTCGCGGGTTCGAGCCCCGTATGGGCCATGTCCTTTTCTCCTCTCTTACCAAAGCTGTTAGGTTCCTTTCCGTGGTGAGATGGGTTGTCCTGCAACGCTGCCACACAGTGCCGACAGACAAGAGTGTTGCGGGAGAAGAGAAAAGTGTTTGAAGATTTAAGAGTGTCTTAGGTGGAGCCAAAATCAAGTGTCACAAATGCAAGTGGGAAGATTTCCAATGTTTAATATGGTCAAAATAAGCGGAAGTTACCAGCTGGTCCGGCACAGTCTGCCATGTTTTTGTCATATACTGTAAAGTGGTGTCGAACTGGAGCCTCACCATTTGCATATGTGAGGCTCCAGTTATACATCGATTGTCACATTAAATGACAAAAATGAAGAGAGGTAAAGCAGCTGGAGAGGTTTTCTTACAACTTTTGAGCACAGTTTTGGAAAATGTTTCCTTCACGCTGCACTGTACAATATAGGCAGCCAAGAGTCTCCAAAACAAAACAGAATTGACAGATAGGAGAAAATTCCCACTCGTCCTGAAGTTCCCAAAATCCAGCACTGAGTGTAAACAAAGTGTCTAAGTAGCGTGGGAATGTTAAACCTAACCCTAGCTGGAGTTTGAGCAATCCAGCACTGAGAGTAAAAAGATGAGTCAAAGTAACGTCTAATCAGATTAGTTTCCTTAGAGCTGGTTCAGAGTTTGCTCAAGAGTTTACCTTTCACAGATGCGCAAAGAAGAATGTTGGGGGTGCACGCTTCAAGGCGCCTTACAGCTGTAGGGAGTGATTCGAGACGATTCGTGGCGTGTGCTCGTTCCCATATACCTTACGCCCCGGGGTGCAGTGCTAGGATGACTACAATACCGCTTGGGCACGTAACGGCGTTATATGCAAGTGTGGGACGTGAGGGTTTTCGTTTGTTCGTTTTGTTTTGCTCTGCTTTGCTTTGTTTTGCTTTCCATCGCGTTGGTAAGAGCGTAAACCATGTCTGCTTATGTGCAAACGGGCGTGGTTTCATGTATGCAAAAAACTTTCCTGGGCTCTTCTGAAGCACATAAAATTATTTGGAGATATACATTTGTCTTGTTTTCCTCTTAGGCTCTAGAATTGATAACTTTTTTTTAGGATTCTAGCTTTCTCCCCTTGCAGGCATCGGGCACAGAGGACCTCATGGTTTTCCTAAAAATCTTTTTTTTTTGTGTTCCTTGTTGTTCCAAACTTAATTTTAATCACTTTTAATTAGATATTTTATTAAAAATAGTGCAAAAAATGACTAATTTCACTAAAAATAATGTAATATAAAACTGATGTTTTTAACTTTATTGTAGTGTTTTAGAAACTACTATGTCTTCACAAATGGTTATTTTTCACTCCTAGGAATGAAAGCTGTTGTTATATGATGTTTATTTTCAAATTTTGAAAAAATCAAAGGATTCTAGCTTTCTCCCCTTGCAGGCATTGGACACAGAGAACCTCATGGTTTTCCTAAAAATCATTTGTTATGTTCCCTGGTGTTCCAAACTTAGTTTTAATCAATTTTAATTTGTTATTATGTTAAAAACAGGGTAATAAGTTTCTAATTGGACTATAAATAATGTCATATTGTCTGCTATAAAACTGATGTTTTCATCTCCATTGTAGAGATTCTAGAATCAACTAATAGAGAATTAAAATAAAAAAGGGCATAAGAAGACATTACCAACAACGACCACAAGATGGAGATGTTGTCTAGACATTACCAATAACGACCACAAGATGGAGATATTGTCCAAAGAGGCAAGAAGGGCAAAGCCGCGATAAGGAGATTGCTGTCAGAATGCACATCCGGATCCCAAACAGAATCTCTAGTAAAATATGATCATTTGTGAAACAGGCAAATGAGTGTCAGCTACAATATGATTGCTACATATCTGCATTTGTTGGTTTTTAAGGAGTAAGAGTGCAGGCGGTTTAAACCTGCGATCCAGTGTGTTGAAGTATTTCACAACACTACCCCTAGCACATCAGGAAATAAATCCTCATAATGATTATTGCCCTGGGCATGTACCAAAAAATCAGTGAGCATATACATATATCGCTGTGTTGAAGCTAGAGACACAGAATAAGTGCAAACACATCCTAAATACAGTGTTCCTGCACCTTGACCTCATCCAGAATGTATCGTTTTTTGAAAGCGATTGCTGTCAGAATGCACAACTGAATCCCAAACAGAATCTCTAGTCAAATATGATCATTTATGAAACAGGCAAATGAGTCTCTCAGGTGCCCATTGCTCATTTTCAGACACATTTATGCAATACTTTCACCATGCGTTGAGCAATAGGGATTAAAGATACCAGAGGTAAGGTTTAAAAGTAATTCTGAGGTGCAACACATCAGCAAAACAGCTAGGCATCTGAAATGTGGGGTTTGAGAGCCCTTCAGGGAACACCGTACCCTAAAGGTACCAGAAGTCCACTAGTATAAGCATTAAGTCACTGTCAGCCCTGTTGCAATGTGATTGCTACATATCTTCATTTCTTTGGTTTTTAAGGAGTAAGAGTGCAGGGGGTCTAAATCTGCGATCCAGTGTGTTGAAGTATTTCACAACACTACCTGTAGCCCGTCTGGAAATAAATCCTCATTCTGATTATTGACCTGGGCATGTACCAATAAATCACTGAGTATATATATCACTGTGTTGAAGCTAGAGACCTGTATGTAATAATATGATGCTAAAATGTTATTTTCACATGTAAGAAAACCGGCTCAGGGATGCCAAATATGTAATGTTGCCATATCAAAATTAAATGTAGTGGCTCTCTGAAGGCACCAGTTCTGTAGGGTTTGGGCATTTACTGAGACAATTATTAATTGTAGCAGTAAATCACAAAGTTGATTCTTTTGATGGCTTTAGAATCCAACCATGTGACATAACTCAAACAACGCGCACACACAGGTACTAATACACGAGGATACATTTATTAATACATAAAATATGCATGTAAACCTAACAGATCTTATCGAGAGGGTTATCAGAATACAAAAGATATATATTCAGTCAGTTACGAAGTGTTACACATATCAAGAGGACATACGTTCAGTATATCATTCATTAAGACCGTTTCGTTAATGAACTTGGTTATAACTTCTACATTAGATACTCAAACAAGTACATAACTCTTAGGAATTAAATTGATATCAACTGGTTGGGATAACAATTGAATTCTCGAGCTCCAATGCATTGAAGTTGAATACTCATCCAATCTTTGGGGATTCAGATCTTCCTGCGGGCACAAAGAAACAGTTGCAGGCTGTTGCTGTCCAATCCGCGCTCTCTGGCTCCGTGCCAGGCTGTGCTGTGCGGCTTGCGACGCTGCGCTGCTGATGCTCACTGTGGGCTTTAACTAGCAAAGTTTGTGCACAGGAGAAAAGATGACTGTGGGTCCCAGCAAGTCAGGAAGAGGACCGGTTCGTTTCTGATGAAGAGCTAGTTCTGAATAGTGATTCAGCTGTCCACAGTTCCGACCTGTTCACGAGGCCTGCTGCTGGTGCTAACCTCGGGTGGATCCTCTGGTTATTCTCTGGCAACCTCCGCTCTAGACTCTTAGAACAAAGGAAAGTTCTGGCACTCGGACACACTGGCCGTTCCGTGGTTGTCCGGGCTGAGTCTCAGGATGGTCAGGAGGCGCGCTGCGAGAATGTCCTGCCCTTGGGAGCCTTCTGCTCCTGGGCCGCCCTGCCCTGGAATTCTCCTTTGAATTCCCTTTAGAATTGTTCACAGAATCCTCTGAATCCTCCCTTCTGAATCTTACTGAATCTCACAGGCTCTCTGTGTTGCCTGTTTTTACCTGGAGGAACTTCAGCTCATTGATTGGCTGAAAGTTCCATGGGCATCAGAGTCCCACGTGGGTTACTCGGCCCTACCAGTCCCTGATTGATTGATCAAGGTGAGATATGAGTCACTTAGTCCTGACACTTAGTAATGCAGTCCAGATGTCCAACTGGCACTCCCTAGACAGAAAGGCGCCAATGGATGACCATTGATCATGATAGCCAGGCTTAGCTAAGTGCATCCCCCTTTGGGAGCTGTCCTAGGACCTTAAATCACCCTGCATGAATAGTCTCTCTGTGGCTGCACCACAGAGATGAACAGAGAAATGGGGCCTCATTTGGGAAGGCTCAGAACACTTAATTCTGCCTTATTAATAAGCCTCGCCGCTACACACATATATTAATATAATAAATGATTGCTTATGCTTTATAAACAAATCTAATTAAAATAAAAGCTTAAGTTTTGTATTTATCTTGTACCATAGAACATGATTTTCTTTGTATTTCAATCCCACAAAGTGTCCAAATGACGCACTACATGATATAAGGAAGATTATCACATGCATATCGGTATTATCTTTCTTACGAAAATGCATTCCTTTCATTACCTTTTACTTTTTAAAATGAACTCAAATTGTGTATAATGTAATAATTTAAGTAGAATAGATTCTAATAATATAATGATCCAGTGTGTTGCACTACTTCACTGCTTCACTGCTCTATGCCGTCTGGAAATAAATCCTCAGACTGCTTACTGCCCTGGGCATGTACCAATGAATTACAGGAGCACATCTATTTCTCACTGCGTTGAAGCAGGAGACACACAGTCTCTGCAAACACATCCTAAATACAGTGTTCCAGCACCTTTGACCTCATCCAGAACATATCATTTCTTGAAAGGGATTGCTGTCCGAATGCACATCTGAATCCCAAACAGAATCTCTAGTAAAATACGATCATTTGTGAAACAGGCAAATGACTGTCTCAGGGGCCCATTCCTCATTGTCAGACATATGTATGCAATGCTTTCACCGTGCATTGAGCAATAGGGATTAAAAACACAGCAGGTAAGGTTAGATGTCATGTTCTATGATCATTTCTTTCAGCATTAGGGACTAAATATACTAAACGTATGATACTAAAATGTTATTTTCACATATATTAATGTAATAAATGATTGTTTATGCTTTATAAATAAATCTAATTAAAATAAAAGCTTAAGTTTTGTATTTATCTTGTCCCATAGAACATGATTTTCTTTGTATTTCAAGCCCACAAAGTGTCCTTTGATCTCTATTCTGTGGTAATCCACGATGACCCCGTTCTTCAGGTGATTCATCATGTCCTCCCTCGCCTGTTGAGAGGCCACCTGATCTCTTCTGCCGTGGCGTGCTTCATACACGCCCTCTTGAAGTGAGCAGGAAGCTGATCAAAAGTATTCAGGCACATCTTGCACACCAGGGGAATCCTCACGGGTTTCCTTTGAAAATAAATAATACCATCTGTGTATAGAAACAAGCTAAGACTGATTTCTTAAATTATCCTTAAAATTCTCTCTCATAGTTTGAGCATAATGATTTTATTGCATTTATATAAGAATTGCTCATTGCTCCTAAATAAATAATGGTCTCAGTCACAGACTTTCCAATAGAAGCCATTGTGGAGTTCAGCAACTGCAGGTCCTAGAAGTGGGGAAGGAATTTTAAAAGAGAAATTGAATTACAATACAGAAGGAATGGCTGAGGGTTCACTGAAATGTATAAATATACAAATTCCAAAGACTGAGTCCATATAGAAACAACTACTTTTCATTTTCAGTATAAGAAAAAAAAAAACTATCTTCCAAAGCATCATAAAATTGTCCCTTCTTCCAGACCCTACTTCTCTCTTGTAGTAGTACAGCAGACCTTTCCAGGTGAGCAGATCACAGAGTCCGAAATGAGCTTCCTCCATCAAGCAAAGTACCTGAACATGACTCTGTCTTCATAAAAGCGCCCCTGTAATAAAGAAATTAAATCCAAAATCAAGAGGGCAGTTGCCTACTGAAATACAAGAAGTCATCAATTTTAACCTAGCAACACATTAAAGGCTGCATATATACAAGTGCGATTCTAGAAATGCTCACCAGATTACGTTTTAAGAAGGAACTGCGCCTCAGGTTCCGCCGAGATCTTAACTCGGATGGCAGGATTCAGAGTCCGGAGTGTGGACTGATGGCGAGCGGAGGGTCCACATACTGTGGATCCCTCAGTGATCTTCCGCGTAT
Organism: Lepisosteus platostomus; assembly: GCF_059453375.1. Lineage (NCBI taxonomy): Eukaryota > Metazoa > Chordata > Actinopteri > Semionotiformes > Lepisosteidae > Lepisosteus > Lepisosteus platostomus. Next base: position 4,840 of record NW_028291505.1, on the reverse strand, counting down.
TCAAACCGCCAGCGTGTGACTCCCCTGTCCCTGTGACCTCATTGCTCTGCTCTCTCCTCTGTGCAGCCGAGCCCGACTCACGGTAAAGTGAAAAAAAAGATGCCCTCAACGTGAGATTTACTCTGGAGCGAGGATAGATGTTACCTTTTTATCATTTAACAGGATGTATGTGATGTGGCGACTAGGTTCAATTTTGTATCCTCTTTAAAAGATTAAGGACTGGGGTGAGCGTGATTTACCACCCTTTCAGCTAAGAACCCGACTTGCGCACCGTTTAAGCTGCATAGACTCGGTCGTTTAACTCTTCTCCGTTAGCAGGGTTAAGGTTAAAGAAAAAAAAAATAGCTGACTCCTTTTTTTTGCCAGCCGCTAGCGCTGATTAGCAAGGCTTGTATTTCATGTTTTGCAAGTTGCATCCATTTTAAGAAAAACAAGTCGCGTTAAAGACAGGAAATGAATACTTGCCTTTAATTAAGTCTAGCCGTAGGCGGGGATCTCCTGTTTACTAGACAGGCGCTTTAACCAACTAAGCCACGGCGCCCCAGGAGTGTTGTCCTTTTGCAGCCACTTGGACACACCACTCAGACACATCTGCATTCGGTGTGTGCTCCGCCTGCTCGCTGAGCAAGTTGCCACCTTTACATACAATAGCAACATCGACACCAAGAGAAAGGATGACAAATGGCTTTTATCTGGAACTTTTCATGTCCAAGGAGCTCAATGTGCTTTCTGTGTACAACAGGGCCACTGAACTCCACACTGGCCACTGAACCACAGCAGTGGCTTGCTGGCTTGACATCTCCCAAGGAAAATGTTGAAATCACATGTGGAACAGGAAAATGACCCTCGAGTACGTGGGGAAAAAAAAAAAAAGATCATCTGGAGCGCGCCAACCCATGTCCGGACAGCCCAGTTTCGTCGACAAGGTGGCTGAGTGGTTAAGGTGATGGACTGCTAATCCATTGTGCTCTGCAGGCATGGGTTCGAATCCCATTCTCATCGCTCTCCATGTTTGACACGTGTGCCTGTTCGACATTGGCCCTCCTGTTGTTTGCTCCGGTGCTAGAGCCGTACATTTTCTAGCAGTGGCTGAACATGGTATAGTAGGCCAACGTCGGTATCGAGCAGTGACAGTAACAGTACTTACTGCGCCCCATAAGAAATCGTTTGTCCCTGTTCAAAAGAGATTGTGCGATGTCCTGCGGCGTTCGTAAAGCAAACCTTTGACAGTTTGAAAAGAGGAATTTATTCTGCTTCCTGTGCGTGCAGTAGTTACAAAGTTGAACGTCTTTACACGATCTGCTGCAGTTTTCAGTGGGCGGGCTTTGTCAGATGGCTTGAAAAAACGCACTGTGTTTCGGCTCGGGAAACATCATGAGCAGTGTCCTGCATGTTTTCTGTGTATAGCTGTCTTTTAACACATACAGAATTCATTCGAAATCATTGATTTCTCCAATTAACAAGGGTCCCTTTTTGAACCTGCGAGAAGCATTCTTTCAATGTAACAGATTTACTCCGGGGAAAGCCAGCATGACATTGAGAGTAGCTCAAGCTTTCAGCACCCGTATCGGACTGCGTGTATGCAGACACCGCTCAGAATCCCCTGTAAGATTCTCCCTCAATTCCGTTTTTCAGTGCTTTAGCTCTTTCAAAAGGCTTCGCTTTGCTAGTCACAATCCAAGGCTCATGACAGCATTTGAAAACATTCACCACTGCGTTGGCCGGGAATCGAACCCGGGTAAACTGCTTGGAAGGCAGCTATGCTCACCACTATACCACCAACGCACACCCACAGGAAGCCTGCAGGACACCACCAGAGAATGCTTTTTTTATTTTTTTTTTTATTAAACAGAATTTACAAATACAAATACAACAAGAGGATCAGAGTCATGTACAAGAGAAAAGAAACGCAGCAGAAAAAAGCATTTAACTACCAGAGGTAATTAAGTAATTATGTGATCAAATTGTATATTTTACACGTATCATATTTTCCTTGCTTTAATATTTCTCAATTATTTATAAACTTTAGTTTCAACATGCATGCGTTTCCTGTAAAAAATAAAACTCAGCACACAGTTTTTCTTTTAACAACATTTCGAGTACCTCTGGCATTCATGAAAAAGACATACACAAAAGCAAATAACTAACTCTAAGACTGTCTAAACTATTGAGTTTTTCAAAGAACCAGAACTATAACAGTCCTTAACACTTAACTACACCATTCCAAACTAACACTAAAGAAACACTAGTATATACTGGTATAACAAATATAACCAAACATAATCATTAACTGAGCAGTCACTGGGAGCAAATCTCCTTCCCGTCCACAAAGGCCCTCGCTCCCACAAAGTAGGCTCTCCTCCCCTCTCTTCTGGCAGCTTCAACCTGGGGCCACAGCTGGTTCCTGGTACTCCTGTCCGTGGCAGACAGGTCCTCTGCAAACCTCAGTTTGTTCCCATTCAAATACTCATTCCCCCTCGCCGCTCGCCACAGCATGTCCCTCGCCGTCCTCTTGGTGAACTGTATTATAATCGATCTGGGGCGCACTTGCCCAGACATGTTCGCTCTCCCGAGCCTGTGAAAAAAGTCAATGGCCGATATTACGTCCTCCTGGTCCGGCAGGGTCCTTTTACAGATACCCTTCACTGTTGCAACAAGGTCCTTATCACGTTCCTCTTTAACTCCAAATAATTTTAAATTCCATCATCGACGGTATCTATCTACATCGTTCACTTTCAATTCAAGTTCTTTAATATGCTTTTCTTGTTTGGTATTTACTTGTTTAAGAACTTTTACTTCACTCTTTAAGTCTTCAACCTCTTTAAACACACAGTCCATGGACTTTTTAAGACTTTCGATTGCGACTGTATTAGATCAAATCATTTCCTTCAGCTCACCCATGCTCTGTGCCATCATGTTGAAGATGTTGGTCTGGAGCTCCTCCAGCGTCAGGTCGTCCCTTCCCCTCTTGGCTGCCGGGGTTTTCACAGGTGTGCTGGGCAGGGACTCCGGCTCTTCCTCTGGCAGCTGAGTCTCACTTGGGCTGCGAACGCTCGCGTACGAGCGCATCTCCAGCACTCTTTCCACGTCCCCTCCAGCTGCTTCACTTTTCCCTTTAGTTGCCATCAATTTTCTTGTAGTGCTATACATATACGATTGAGGTTTCTTAGACTTCTCCTTCGAAGACCCAGCACTCTCTTTTCTTTTCCCAGTGTTACTCATATCGAAATTCTTAAACCTAAAAAAAATCGTTTTTTTTTCTTTCAATTATAACTGAAGTTTAAACAAGTAGTGTTTAGTCCTTATTTTTCTGTAGTCAAAAAAAGCAAAAATTAACATTCAGGTCATGAAAAACTCAAAAAAAATCCTCAAACACTAAACTTTACCTCCCACCTGAGCGTCATCTTGAACGCCCCTACCACCAGAGAATGCTCACGATTTCGGAAGCTGTCTCCGGGACGTGCTGATTCCACACATCCTGAATAAATCATGATATTGTTAGTTGCTGTAGCTAGACGTTCAAATGAGTTTCATGGCCAGATGGACTGTTTCCTCCAGCGGTATAGTATTGCAGTGAGACAGCACGATGCCTGCAAGACTATGTCACGCTAAACGCCACAGATTGTGTTTGTCCGTTCGTGTCAGTCATCCTGCAGCCACGGGAAGTGGGACACAAACATCCCGCAATGCTTTCAAGACGTTAGGATTTGTTTGTGCAACATCCGAGAAGAGTACTTGTGGCTTGAATGTGAACTGTACGTGCCCGCCCCCTTTCCTCTGTAGTGCATGAGTTCCTCCCGGCATGCCCTTCGTCATTGTTCTGTCATCTTGTATTTAAAGGGTTGTATTTCTGCTGCTGAAAAGAATCAACGGGTTTCTTTGTTCCCAACGGAGCCCTTGTCTGTCATGAAATTCTTCAAAACCTCAAGCTAGAAGAAGACGACAAATATGAAGCGTTACAGCAACGACATGCCATGAGACGATTGATAACGATTTCCATAGGATCCCCGCGGTTGCCTGGCAACCGTCAGCTTTGCGCAGTGGCAGTATCGTAGCCTGTGAGGTTTAGCCGAGGCGGGATTATTGCTAGTTGAAAACTTTTCCCAATACCCCGCTTCCGCCGGTTTGCAATACAATCGGCGAAAGCAATTTTTGACAGTCTCGTTAGAGACTGAGCAAGGTGTTTAAAGACAGATTTGGTCATGGTGACATCATGGTAGAAAGAAGCGAGCTTGTTCCCAGTGGGCATTGATTCGTCGAATATACGTATATTTACGGTGAAATTACGGCTATACGTATATATACGTCGCCTCGAAGTATAATCAACGTCGAATTGCAACCGTAAAATTGACGACATTAACAAACGCATATATAACGTCGAAAACACATCTAACACAGTGCCTGAGGCTTTTTACTGTATGTATCGTGTGTGCCGCAACTAGGAGTATACGGCACTCTGCACAGTGTACGAAGTAAATTATTTTCGCAGCAATTAATTTACACGTGTATAATAAATATAGTAAATATAATAAATTAATTACTGCGAAAATAATTTACTTCGTACACTGTGCAGAGTGCCGTATACTCCTAGTTGCGGCACACACGATACATACAGTAAAAAGCCTCAGGCACTGTGTTAGATGTTTTTTCGACGTAATATATGCGTTTATTCATGTCGTCGATTTTACGGTTGCAATTCGACGTTGATTATACGTCGAGGCGACGTATATATACGTATAGCCGTAATTTCGCCGTAAATATACGTATATTCGACGAATCAATGCCCACAGCTTGGCATACAAGGGTTTTGCTGAGGGGGTCTTGCCACCTGCCTGAAAAA